>NC_056446.1:36830164-36957664 GCF_018296145.1 Oncorhynchus tshawytscha
TTAGTGCGGTTCTGTAAAGACGGGTAATCCTTGTTACTTTAGAGTGGCACTGTGTTTCTTATCGTCTTATTGGCCACATCTGTCTGGGTGGTGTATCACCGTGAACGTGAAGAGACAGTGTTGATGGTTTACAATGTGTTTCACCACAAAGAGGTATCGGAGGCCTTGATTACTGCAGTTACCATTCAGTTACCATTCAGTTACCATTCAGTTACCATTCATGCATTTTTTTCATCTCATTTTCTTTGCACAGTAGTTTCCTACTAAATACTGTATATGTCCCCATTTGTCCTGTAAATGTGTGCTCTGTGTTGAATGTCCATATTGGCTGATGACTATACAGTCAGGGGAATTATCTCTGCAAGGTTACAGAGGTACCGTGATAATAAGTCGACCTAAAAGCCCTTCTCCTCCTTAGTCTTTCCCAGAACACACAGCCCTTCTCCTCCTTAGTCTTTCCCAGAACACACAGGCCTTCTCCTCCTTAGTCTTTTCCAGAACACACAGCCCTTCTCCTCCTTAGTCTTTTCCAGAACACACAGGCCTTCTCCTCCTTAGTCTTTCCCAGAACACACATCCCTTCTCCTCCTTAGTCTTTCCCAGAACACACATCCCTTCTCCTCCTTAGTCTTTTCCAGAACACACAGGCCTTCTCCTCCTTAGTCTTTCCCAGAACACACATCCCTTCTCCTCCTTAGTCTTTCCCAGAACACACATCCCTTCTCCTCCTTAGTCTTTTCCAGAACACACAGCCCTTCTCCTCCTTAGTCTTTTCCAGAACACACATCCCTTCTCCTCCTTAGTCTTTTCCAGAACACACAGCCCTTCTCCTCCTTAGTCTTTTCCAGAACACACATCCCTTCTCCTCCTTAGTCTTTTCCAGAACACACAGCCCTTCACCTCCTTAGTCTTTCCCAGAACACACAGCCCTTCTCCTCCTTAATCTTTCCCAGAACACACAGCCCTTCTCCTCCTTAGTCTTTCCCAGAACACACAGCCCTTCTCCTCCTTAGTCTTTCCCAGAACACACAGGCCTTCTCCTCCTTAGTCTTTCCCAGAACACACAGCCCTTCTCCTCTTTAGTCTTTCCCAGAACACACAGCCCTTCTCCTCCTTAGTCTTTCCCAGAACACACAGCCCTTCTCCTCCTTAGTCTTTCCCAGAACATAATTTAGTCTGTGTCTCTAGTCTGTGTCTGTAGTCTGTGTCTGTAGTCTGGTCCTGTATTCTGGTCCCGTAGTCTGTGCCTGTAGTCTGTGTCTGTAGTCTAGGAGTGTAGTCTGTTTCTGTAGTCTATGTCTGTAGTCTGGTATTGTAGTCTGGCCCTGTAGTCTGGTCCTGTAGTCTGTGTCTGTAGTCTGGTCCTGTAGTCTGTGTCTGTGTCTGTGTCCTGTGTGTGTGTGTGTGTGTGTGTGTGTGGCTGGTGTGTGTGTGTGTGTGTGTGTGTGTGTGTGTGTGTGTGTGTGTGTGTGTGTGTGTGTGTGTGTGTGTGTGTGTGTGTGTGTGTGTGTGTGTGTGTGTTTGATTTTACTATCCTTGTGGGGACCAGATTTTTTTATTTAAATAATATACAGTATATACTTTAGGGTTAGGAAAAATATGATTTAAAATGGAATACATTGTTTAGTCCCCACAAGGATGGTAAAACAAACGTGTGTGTGTGTGTGTGTGTGTGTGTGTGTGTGTGTGCTGAAGGCACAGTCTGGATGGATGAAAGCCTTCTTAACCATAAGCTTTGCAGGAACTCTGCCAGGAACAGGAAATGCATCAGACTGATAAGAGCCAGGGGATGCTCCCTCTCTCTCTCTCTCTCTCTCTCTCTCTCTCTCTCTCTCTCTCTCTCTCTCTCTCTCTCTCTCCCTCTCTCTCTCCCTCTCTCTCTCTCCCTCTCTCTCTCTCTCTCTCTATCTCTATCTCTCTCTCTCTCCCTCTCTCTCCCTCTCTCTCCCTCTCTCCCCTCTCTCTCTCTCTCTCTCTCTCTCTCTCTCTCACACACCCTTTTCCACCTCTCTCTCAACACCCTCCATCTCTCTTCCTCTCTCTCTAAATTTCAATTCAATTCAATTCAAGGGGCTTTATTGGCATGGGAAACATGTGTTAACATTGCCAAAGCAAGTGAGGTAGATAATATACAAAAGTGAAATAAACAATAAAAATTAACAGTAAATATTACACATACAGAAGTTTCAAAACAATTACAAATGTCATATTATATATATACAGTGTTTTAACAATGTACAAATGGTTAAAGGACACAAGATAAAATAAATAAGCATAAATATGGGTTGTATTTACAATGGTGTTTGTTCTTCACTGGTTGCCCTTTTCTCAAGGCAACAGGTCACAAATCTTGCTGCTGTGATGGCACACTGTGGAATTTCACCAAGTAGATATGGGAGTTTATCAAAATTGGATTTGTTTTCGAATTCTTTGTCAATCTGTGTAATCTGAGGGAAATATGTCTCTCTAATATGGTCATACATTGGGCAGGAGGTTAGGAAGTGCAGCTCAGTTTCCACCTCATTTTGTGGGCAGTGAGCACATAGCCTGTCTTCTCTTGAGAGCCATGTCTGCCTACGGTAGCCTTTCTCAATAGCAAGGCTATGCTCACTGAGTCTGTACATAGTCAAAGCTTTCCTTAAGTTTGGGTCAGTCACAGTGGTCAGGTATTCTGCCGCTGTGTACTCTCTGTTTAGGGCCAAATAGCATTCTAGTTTGCTCTGTTTTTTTGTTAATTCTTTCCAATGTGTCAAGTAATTCTCTTTTTGTTTTCTCATGATTTGGTTGGGTCTAACTGTGCTGCTGTCCTGGGGCTCTGTGGGGTGTGTTTGTGTTTGTGAACAGAGCCCCAGGACCAGCTTGCTTAGGGGACTCTTCTCCAGGTTCATCTCTCTGTAGGTGATGGCTTTGTTATGGAAGATTTAGGAATCACTTCCTTTTAGGTGGTTGTAAAATTTACGTCTCTTACCTGGGTTTTGATAATTAGCGGGTATCGGCCTAATTCTGCTCTGCATGCATTATTTGGTGTTCTACGTTGTACACAGAGGATAGTTTTGCAGAATTCTGCATGCAGAGTCTTAATTTGGTGTTTGTCCCATTTTGTAAGTTATTGGTTGGTGAGCTTACCCCAGACCTCACAACCATAAAGGATTTTTAGCCAGATCCTAATTGGTATGTTGACTTTTACATTCCTTTTGATGGAATATAATGCCCTTCTTGCCTTGTCTCTCAGACTGCTCACAGCTTTGTGGAAGTTACCTGTGGCACTGATGTTTAGGCCAAGGTATGTATAGTTTTTTGTGTGCTCTAGGGCAACGGTGTCTAGATGCAATTTATTTTTGTGGTCCTGGCGACTGGACCTTTTTTGGAACACCATTATTTTGGTCTTACTGAGATTTACTGTCAGGGCCCAGGTCTGGCAAAATCTGTGCAGAAGATCTAGGTGCTGGTGTAGGCTCTCCTTGGTTGGTGACAGAAGCACCAGATCATCAGCAAACAGTAGACATTTGACTTCAGATTCTAGCAGGGTGAGGTCGGGTGCTGCAGACTTTTCTAGTGCCCGCGCCAATTCGTTGATATACATGTTGAAGAGTGTGGGGCTTAAGCTGCATCCCTGTCTCACCCCACGGCCCTGTGGGAAGAAATGTGTGTGTTTTTTGCCTATTTTAACCGCACACTTGTTGTTTGTGTACATGGATTTTACAATGTCGTATGTTTTACCCCCAACACCACTTTCCATCAATTTGTATAGCAGACCCTCATGCCAAATTGAGTCAAAGGCTTTTTTGAAATCAACAAAGCATGAGAAGACTTTGCCTTTGTTTTTGTTTGTTTGTTTGTCAATTAGGGTGTGCAAGGTGAATATGTGATCTGTTGTACGTTAATTTGGTAAAAAGCCAATTTGACATTGTTTTCACTGAGGAAATGTACGAGTCTGCTGTTAATAATAATGCAGAGGATTTTCTCAAGGTTGCTGTTGACGCATATCCCACGGTAGTTATTGGGGTCAAATTTGTCTCCACTTTTGTGGATTGGGGTGATCAGTGCTTGGTTCCAAATCTCTTTCTCTCCCTCTCTTTCTTTCTTCTCTCCTTTCCCTGAATCCTGTCTTCTCTCAGCCACAAGCACAGATGATAGTCGCCTATCGAACTCATCCAGTATCACATAATAGTTGGCAGAGCGCACACACACACAGACACACAGACACACAGACACACACACACACAGACACACACACACACACACACACACACACACACACACACACACACACCAGTTATGAGTTAAGAATCTTTCTCTGAGCGATTCCAGAGGCTGAGCCAAGAGACAAAGCTCTCACTGACTGAGAGGCCTTCACAGTTCCTTTTCACACCTTTTCCCTGTGCCTTGAGAGATGCCCTGGAGGATTGGAGCAGAGCAGTCCCTGTGCCTTGAGAGATGCCCTGGAGGATTATAGCAGAGCAGCTCTCGTAGTTTGCAACATGAGAGGCTGGTTGTTATTGCCTGTCTGGTTATGTTGCTGGAGCTATGGGATATCTTTATGTAGATATGGGATATCTGTATGTAGATACGGGATATCTGTATGTAGATATGGGATATCTGTATGTAGATACGGGATATCTTTATGTAGATACGGGATATCGTTATGTAGATACGGGATATCTTTATGTAGATACGGGATATCTGTATGTAGAAACGGGATATCGTTATGTAGATATGGGATATCTATATGTAGATACGGGATATCTGTATGTAGATACGGGATATCTGTATGTAGATACGGGATATCTTTATTGTTTCATTCACACTCAGTCCGCACTTCAAGCCCCCCACACACACACGGAGGTCACACACATGCAAGTAGTTATACTGGGCCTATGCCTGCTTTGAGTTAGTGTGGAGCCGTACAAACTGGGTGAGAGCTTTACTCCTTCCTCACAGTGGCCGTATGGTCTCTACTCCCTTCCTGCTACTGCTCCCCTCACAGTGGCCGTATGGTCTCTACTCCTTCCTGCTACTGCCCCCTCACAGTAGCCGTATGGTCTCTACTCCCTTCCTGCTACTGCCCCCTCACAGTAGCCGTATGGTCTCTACTCCTTCCTGCTACTGCCCCCTCACAGTAGCCGTATGGTCTCTACTCCCTTCCTGCTACTGCCCCCTCACAGTGGCCGTATGGTCTCTACTCCCTTCCTGCTACTGCCCCTCACAGTAGCCGTATGGTCTCTACTCCCCCTTCCTGCTACTGCTCCCCTCACAGTGGTCGTATGGTCTCTACTCCCTTCCTGCTACTGCCCCTCTCACAGTGGCAGTATGGTCTCTACTCTACACCCTTCCTGCTACTGCTCCCTCACAGTGGCCGTATGGTCTCTACTCCCTTCCTGCTACTGCTCCCCTCACAGTGGCCGTATGGTCTCTACTCCACCCTTCCTGCTACTGCCCCCTCACAGTGGCCGTATGGTCTCTACACCCTTCCTGCTACTGCCCCCTTCACAGTAGCCGTATGGTCTCTACTCCCTTCCTGCTACTGCTCCCTCACAGTGGCCGTATGGTCTCTACTCCCTTCCTGCTACTGCCCCCTCACAGTAGCCGTATGGTCTTTACTCTGCTCCCTTCCTGCTACTGCCCCCTCACAGTGGCCGTATGGTCTCTACTCCTTCCTGCTACTGCCCCCTCACAGTAGCCGTATGGTCTCTACTCCTTCCTGCTACTGCCCCCATCACAGTAGCCGTATGGTCTCTACTCCCTTCCTGCTACTGCTCCCCTCACAGTAGCCGTATGGTCTCTACTCCCTTCCTGCTACTGCCCCCCTCACAGTAGCCATATGGTCTCTGCTCCTTTCCTGCGTCTCCACAGTCTCTGGCTTGAGAAGACATGTACCCTTTTCACTCTCCTGCCCAGAACCACGCTGAGTCGAGACTTACTGTACGGGCCTGGTTTGCAATCCACACAAGTCTTTCTAAATAATGATACTGTAGTTTACGCCCTACGTTCTTAACCGCTAGGCTTTCTGCCGCTCACAGCAGAGACAGGAGAGACAGGAGAGACAGTAGAGACAGTAGAGACAGGAGAGACAGCAGAGACAGGAGAGACAGGAGAGACAGGAGAGACAGCAGAGACAGGAGAGACAGTAGAGACAGTAGAGACAGGAGAGACAGGAGGGAGAGACAGTAGAGAGAGACAGGAGAGACAGGAGAGACAGGAGAGACAAGAGAGACAGTAGAGACAGGAGAGACAGCAGAGACAGGAGAGACAGGAGAGACAGTAGAGACAGTAGAGACAGGAGAGACAGGAGGGAGAGACAGTAGAGACAGGAGAGACAAGAGAGACAGGGAGAGACAGGAGAGACAGGAGAGACAGGAGAGACAGTAGAGACAGTAGAGACAGGAGAGACAGGAGGGACAGAGACAGTAGAGACAGGAGAGACAGGAGAGACAGTAGAGACAGCAGAGACAGGAGAGACAGTAGAGACAGTAGAGACAGGAGAGACAGTAGAGACAGGAGAGAAAGGAGAGACAGGAGAGACAGGAGGGAGAGACAGGAGAGACAGGAGAGACAGCAGAGACAGGAGAGACAGTAGAGACAGTAGAGACAGGAGAGACAGGAGGGAGATACAGTAGAGACAGTAGAGACAGTAGAGACAGTAGAGACAGGAGAGACAGTAGAGACAGGAGAGACAGCAGAGACAGGAGAGACAGGAGAGACAGTAGAGACAGTAGAGACAGGAGAGACAGGAGGGAGGGACAGTAGAGACAGGAGAGACAAGAGAGACAGGAGAGACAGTAGAGACAGTAGAGACAGGAGAGACAGGAGAGACAGTAGAGACAGTAGAGACAGTAGAGACAGTAGAGACAGGAGAGACAAGAGAGACAGGAGAGACAGTAGAGACAGTAGAGACAGTAGAGACAGTAGAGACAGGAGAGACAGGAGGGAGAGACAGCAGAGACAGGAGAGACAGGAGAGACAGTAGAGACAGCAGAGACAGGAGAGACAGTAGAGACAGTAGAGACAGGAGAGACAGGAGGAGACAGTAGAGACAGGAGGAGAGACAGGAGGAGACAGTAGAGACAGGAGAGACAGGAGGGAGAGACAGTAGAGACAGGAGAGACAGGAGAGACAGGAGGGACAAGAGAGACAGTAGAGACAGCAGAGACAGGAGAGACAAGAGAGACAGGAGAGACAGCAGAGACAGGAGAGACAAGAGAGACAAGAGAGACAGTAGAGACAGCAGAGACAGGAGAGACAAGAGAGACAGTAGAGACAGCAGAGACAGGAGAGACAGTAGAGACAGTAGAGACAGGAGAGACAGGAGGGAGAGACAGGAGAGACAGGAGAGACAGCAGAGACAGGAGAGACAAGAGAGACAGTAGAGACAGCAGAGACAGGAGAGACAGAGAGAGACAGGAGAGACAGTAGAGACAGTAGAGACAGTAGAGACAGGAGAGACAGGAGAGACAGGAGAGACAGGAGAGACAGGAGAGACAGGAGAGACAGGAGAGACAGTAGAGACAGGAGAGACAGTAGAGACAGTAGAGACAGTAGAGACAGGAGAGACAGGAGAGACAGGAGAGACAGGAGAGACAGTAGAGACAGTAGAGACAGTAGAGACAGGAGAGACAGGAGAGACAGGAGAGACAGGAGAGACAGGAGAGACAGTAGAGACAGTAGAGACAGGAGAGACAGGAGAGACAGGAGAGACAGGAGAGAGACAGTAGAGACAGTAGAGACAGGAGAGGACAGTAGAGACAGGAGAGACAGGAGAGACAGGAGAGACAGGAGGGAGAGACAGGAGAGACAGGAGAGACAGGAGAGACAGGAGAGACAGTAGAGACAGTAGAGACAGGAGAGACAGGAGAGACAGTAGAGACAGGAGAGACAGGAGAGACAGGAGAGACAGTAGAGACAGGAGAGACAGTAGAGACAGTAGAGACAGGAGAGACAGTAGAGACAGTAGAGACAGTAGAGACAGGAGAGACAGGAGAGACAGTAGAGACAGTAGAGACAGTAGAGACAGGAGAGACAGGAGAGACAGGAGAGACAGGAGAGACAGGAGAGACAGGAGAGACAGGAGAGACAGGAGAGACAGGAGAGACAGCAGAGACAGGAGAGACAGGAGAGACAGCAGAGACAGTAGAGACAGTAGAGACAGGAGAGACAGTAGAGACAGGAGAGAGACAGCAGAGACAGGAGACAGTAGAGACAGTAGAGACAGTAGAGACAGTAGAGACAGTAGAGACAGGAGAGACAGGAGAGACAGCAGAGACAGTAGAGACAGGAGAGACAGTAGAGACAGTAGAGACAGCAGAGACAGCAGAGACAGCAGAGACAGTAGAGACAGGAGAGACAGCAGAGACAGCAGAGACAGCAGAGACAGGAGAGACAGGAGAGACAGCAGGAGACAGGAGAGACAGCAGAGACAGTAGAGACAGCAGAGACAGCAGAGACAGCAGAGACAGGAGAGACAGCAGAGACAGCAGAGACAGTAGAGACAGTAGAGACAGGAGAGACAGCAGAGACAGCAGAGACAGGAGGGAGAGACAGGAGAGACAGGAGGGAGAGACAGTAGAGACAGTAGAGACAGTAGAGACAGGAGAGACAGGAGAGACAGGAGAGACAGGAGGGAGAGACAGGAGAGACAGGAGAGACAGGAGAGACAGGAGAGACAGGAGAGACAGGAGGGAGAGACAGGAGAGACAGTAGAGACAGTAGAGACAGGAGAGACAGGAGAGACAGGAGAGACAGGAGGGAGAGACAGGAGAGACAGGAGGGAGAGACAGGAGAGACAGGAGAGACAGGAGAGACAGGAGAGACAGGAGGGAGAGACAGTAGAGACAGGAGAGACAGGAGAGACAGGAGGGAGAGACAGTAGAGACAGGAGAGACAGGAGGGAGAGACAGTAGAGACAGGAGAGACAGGAGGGAGAGACAGTAGAGACAGGAGAGACAGTAGAGACAGGAGAGACAGGAGAGACAGGAGAGACAGGAGAGACAGTAGAGACAGGAGGGGAGAGACAGTAGAGACAGGAGGGAGAGACAGTAGAGACAGGAGAGACAGGAGGGAGAGACAGGAGAGACAGGAGAGACAGGAGAGACAGTAGAGACAGGAGGGAGAGACAGTAGAGACAGGAGGGAGAGACAGTAGAGACAGGAGAGACAGGAGGGAGAGACAGGAGAGACAGGAGGGGAGAGACAGTAGAGACAGGAGGGAGAGACAGTAGAGACAGGAGGGAGAGACAGTAGAGACAGGAGAGACAGGAGAGACAGGAGAGACAGGAGAGACAGGAGGGAGAGACAGTAGAGACAGGAGGGAGAGACAGTAGAGACAGGAGGGAGAGACAGTAGAGACAGGAGGGAGAGACAGGAGAGACAGTAGAGACAGGAGGGAGAGACAGGAGAGACAGGAGAGACAAGAGAGACAGGAGAGACAGGAGAGACAGCAGAGACAGGAGAGACAGCAGAGACAGGAGAGACAGCAGAGACAGGAGAGACAGCAGAGACAGGAGAGACAGTAGAGACAGGAGGGAGAGACAGGAGAGACAGGAGAGACAAGAGAGACAGGAGAGACAGGAAAGACAGTAGAGACAGGAGAGACAGTAGAGACAGGAGAGACAGTAGAGACAGGAGAGACAGGAGAGACAGCAGAGACAGGAGAGACAGGAGGGAGAGACAGTAGAGACAGGAGAGACAGTAGAGACAGGAGAGACAGGAGAGACAGGAGAGACAGTAGAGACAGTAGAGACAGCAGAGACAGTAGAGACAGGAGAGACAGCAGAGACAGGAGAGACAGGAGAGACAGCAGAGACAGGAGGGAGAGACAGTAGAGACAGTAGAGACAGTAGAGACAGGAGAGACAGTAGAGACAGGAGAGACAGTAGAGACAGCAGAGACAGGAGAGACAGCAGGACAGAGAGACAGTAGAGACAGGAGAGACAGCAGAGACAGGAGAGACAGGAGAGACAGGAGAGACAGCAGAGACAGGAGAGACAGCAGAGACAGGAGAGACAGTAGAAACAGTAGAGACAGGAGAGACAGCAGAGACAGGAGAGACAGGGGAGACAGGAGAGACAGCAGAGACAGCAGAGACAGGAGAGACAGGAGAGACAGGAGAGACAGGAGAGACAGGAGAGACAGTAGAGACAGTAGAGACAGGAGAGACAGGAGAGACAGGAGAGACAGGAGAGACAGCAGAGACAGTAGAGACAGTAGAGACAGGAGAGACAGCAGAGACAGTAGAGACAGTAGAGACAGCAGAGACAGCAGAGACAGCAGAGACAGTAGAGACAGTAGAGACAGTAGAGACAGCAGAGACAGTAGAGACAGGAGAGACAGGAGAGACAGCAGAGACAGTAGAGACAGGAGAGACAGGAGAGACAGCAGAGACAGCAGAGACAGCAGAGACAGTAGAGACAGGAGAGACAGGAGAGACAGCAGAGACAGTAGAGACAGGAGAGACAGTAGAGACAGTAGAGACAGGAGAGACAGGAGAGACAGCAGAGACAGCAGAGACAGTAGAGACAGGAGAGACAGGAGAGACAGCAGAGACAGCAGAGACAGTAGAGACAGTAGAGACAGGAGAGACAGGAAGGACAGGATGGGAAGGAAAGGGGAGCAGGAGAGAGGGCATTAGGGGGTGAGGAGAGGAGGTGATGAGAGAGGGGAGCAGGGGGCGAGGGGAGGAAGTGAGGAGGTCAAGAGAGAGGGGAGCTGGAGAGCAGGTGGAGAGGGGAGGAGGTGAGAGAGAGGGAGAGCAGGGGGCGAGGGGAGGAGGTGAGGAGGTCAAGAGAGAGGAGAGCAGGTGGAGAGGGGAGGAGGTGATGAGAGAGGGGAGCAGGAGAGCAGGTAGAGAGGGGAGGAGGTGACGAGAGAGGGAGCAGGGGGCGAGGGGAGGAGGTGAGGAGACAGAGGTCAAGAGAGAGGGAGCTGGAGAGCAGGTAGAGCGGGGAGGAGGTGACGAGAGAGGGGAGCAGGGGGCGAGGGGAGGAGGTGAGGAGGTAAAGAGAGAGGAGAGCAGGGGGCAGGGGAGGGGAGGGGGTGAGGAGGTAAAGAGAGAGGGGAGCAGGGGGCGAGGGGAGGAGGTGAGGAGGTAAAGAGAGAGGGGAGCGGGAGGTAAGCGGAGCAGGAAGGAAGAGTGAGATGAGGAAGGGAAAGGAGAACAGGGGAGAGATGAGGGGGAAGAGGGTGATATCAGGAGGGTTTGAGGGGTAAGGAGACAGGGAGGAGCGGGAGGCGAGGTGAGGGAACAGAAGCAGGGGGAGAGTTTGCAGGGGATCCCCGTGAGCCTCTAAATCAAAGCCATGCTAATGAGGACCTTTATACAGCACCTCACCCCTGACAGGTGCATCCAGCCTGGGAGGCACTATGTGTGTGTGTGTCAGGGAGCAGTGTGTGTGTGTGTTATCGTGTGTGTGTGTGTCAGGGAGCAGTGTGTGTGTGTTACTGTGTGTGTGTGTGTGTGTGTCAGGGAGCAGTGTGTGTGTGTGTGTCACTCTGAATCTGTGGCCCATCAGAGGGTGTGTTTGTGTTATGTGTGTGTCACTGTCTGTGTGTTACCGTGTGTGTGTGTGTGTTACCGTGTGTGTCACTGTCTTACCGTTTGTGTGTGTTACCGTGTGTGTGTTACTGTGTGTGTGTGTGTGTTACCGTGTGTGTGTGTGTATGTGTGTGGGAGTGTGTGTGTGTGTGTGTGTATCTGTGTGTGTGTTACCGTGTGTGTGTGTGTTACCGTGTGTGTGGGTGTTATCGTGTGTGTGTGTTACTGTGTGTGTGTTACCGTGTGTGTGTGTGTTACCGTGTGTGTGTGTGTGTGTGGGAGTGTGTGTGTGTCTATCTGTGTGTGTGTTACCGTGTGTGTGTGTGTGTGTTACCGTGTGTGTTACCGTGTGTGTGTGTGTGTTATGTGTGTGTCACTGTCTGTGTGTTACCGTGTGTGTGTTACTGTGTGTGTGTGTCTTACCGTTTGTGTGTGTGTATGTGTGTGGGAGTGTGTGTGTGTGTATCTGTGTGTGTGTTACCGTGTGTGTGTGTGTTACCGTGTGTGTGTGTTACCGTGTGTGTGGGTGTTATTGTGTGTGTGTGTGTTACTGTGTGTGTGTTACCGTGTGTGTGTGTGTTACCGTGTGTGTGTGTGTGTGTGGGAGTGTGTGTGTGTCTATCTGTGTGTGTGTTACCGTGTGTGTTACCGTGTGTGTGTGTTATCGTGTGTGTGTGTGTTACTGTGTGTGTGTTACTGTGTGTGTGTGTGTGTGTGTGTGTTACTGTGTGTGTGTGTGTTACTGTGTGTGTGTGTGTTACTGTGTGTGTGTGTGTTACCGTGTGCGTGTACTGTCTGTGTGTGTGTGTTACTGTGTGTGTGTGTGTTACTGTGTGTGTGTTACTGTGTGTGTGTGTTACTGTGTGTGTGTTACAGTGTGTGTGTGTGTGTTACTGTGTGTGTGTGTTACTGTGTGTGTGTTACTGTGTGTGTGTTACTGTGTGTGTGTGTGTTACCGTGTGTGTGTGTGTGTGTTACTGTGTGTGTGTGTTACTCTGTGTGTGTGTGTTACTGTGTGTGTGTGTGTTACTGTGTGTGTGTGTTACCATGTGTGTGTGTTACTGTGTGTGTTACTGTGTGTGTGTGTGTGTTACTGTGTGTGTGTGTTACTGTGTGTGTGTTACTGTGTGTGTGTTACTGTGTGTGTGTGTGTTACCGTGTGTGTGTGTGTGTGTGTTACTGTGTGTGTGTGTTACTCTGTGTGTGTGTGTTACTGTGTGTGTGTGTGTTACTGTGTGTGTGTGTTACCATGTGTGTGTGTTACTGTGTGTGTTACTGTGTGTGTGTGTGTTACTGTGTGTGTGTGTTACTGTGTGTGTGTTACTGTGTGTGTTTACTGTGTGTTTACTGTGTGTGTGTTACTGTGTGTGTTACTGTGTGTGTGTGTGTTACTGTGTGTGTGTGTTACTGTGTGTGTGTTACTGTGTGTGTGTTACTGTGTGTGTGTTACTGTGTGTGTTACTGTGTGTGTGTTACCGTGTGTGTGTGTCTTACCAGTTTGTGTGTGTTACCGTGTGTGTGTGTGTGTTACTGTGTGTGTGTTGTTACCGTGTGTGTGTTACTGTGTGTGTGTGTGTTACCGTGTGTGTGTTACTGTGTGTGTGTGTGTTACCGTGTGTGTGTTACTGTGTGTGTGTGTGTTACCGTGTGTGTGTTACTGTGTGTGTGTGTGTTTACCATGTGTGTGTGTGTTACTGTGTGTGTGTGTGTTACTGTGTGTGTGTTGTTACTGTGTGTGTGTGTGTTACCATGTGTGTGTGTGTTACTGTGTGTGTTACTGTGTGTGTTACTGTGTGTGTGTGTGTGTGTGTTACCGAGTGTGTTAATCCCTCTGCTACTTCAAATCTTACCAAGCCTCATTTTCTCAAACCCCCAGATGTAGTCAATCAATCAATCAATCAATCATTCAATCAATCAATCAATCAATCTAATGTCCTTCGTACATCAGCTGATATCTCAAAGTGCTGTACAGAAACCCAGCCTAAATCCCCAAACAGCAAGCAATGCAGGTGTAGAAGCACGGTGGCTAGGAAAAACTCCCTAGAAAGGCCAAAACCTAGGAAGAAACCTAGAGAGGAACCAGGCTATGTGGGCTTGCCAGTCCTCTTCTGGCTGTGCCGGGTGGAGATTATAACAGAACATGGCCAAGATGTTCAAATGTTCATAGATGACCAGCATGGTCAAATAATAATAATCACAGTGGTTGTTGAGGGTGAAACAGGTCAGCACCTCAGGAGTAAATGTCAGTTGGCTTTTCATAGCCGATCATTCAGAGTATCTCTACCGCTCCTGCTGTCTCTAGAGAGTTGAAAACGGCAGGTCTGGGACAGGTAGTACGTCCGGTGAACAGGTCAGGGTTCCATAGCCGCAGGCAGAACAGTTGAAACTGGAGCAGCAGCACGACCAGGTGGACTGGGGACAGAAAGGAGTCATCAGGCCAGGTAGTCCTGAGGCATGGTCCCAGGGCGAGAGAGAGGGCAAGAGAGAGAATTAGAGAGAGCATACTTAAATTCACACAGAACACCAGATAAGACAGGAGAAATACTCCAGATATAACAGACTGGCCCTAGCCCCCTGACACAAACTATTGCAGCATAAATACTGGAGTACAGACAATTCAATACCATGGCACAGTTCTCTCTCTCTCTGCTCCCTGACATTTTGCTTGTGCTTTTGAAGCAAATAATTACAATTAAAGCCAATCTGGAAAGAACAAAAGCGACTTTAGTCTTAAGATCTAAGGTCCATATAGAATACCTAATTGGCCTGGTGGTGGTTTAGCAGAAACTAACCTAGGAGGGTGTGAACTCTTTTATGATTGGCCCACCTCTATGCATATACTCACCATTAATGACTTCCTGTCTGACTACTCCGACTATGGCTACAGGACCCTCCCACTATGGCTACTGTCACCTCCCACTATTGCTACTGGCCCCTCCCACTGTTGCTACAGGACCCTCCCACTGGCCCCTCCCACTGGCCCCTCCCACTGCTACAGGACCCCCACTCCCCCACTATGGCTACAGGACCCTCCCACTATGGCTACAGCCCCCCCATTATGGATACTGGCCCCTCCCACTATGACTACTGGCCCCTCCCACTGTGACTACAGGACCCTCCCACTCTGGCTACAGGACCCTCCCACTATAGCTACAGGCCACTCCCATTATAGCTACTGGCCCCTGCCACTATGGCTACTGGCCCCTCCCACTATGGCTACAGGACCCTCCTACTATAGCTACAGGACCCTCCCAATATGGCTACAGGACCCTCCCACTATGGCCACCCCAATCAATTTGGAGTAGAATAATGTTTCTCCCTAGACACACTGCTCTAAGATCAGTTTTGCATCCACTTTTATGATTTGTTCAGGTAAGCTGCTCCTAGATCTGTGTCTATATAGGCAACTCTCTCCTCAGAGCCAATAGAAAGAGATAAGTGATAAGCTGTGAGTCTCTAACATTGCTGCACGGATTGTCACATAACCATATAACTGCCACGCGATTCAATTTAGCGAGTTAACCTCTCATCCCAGTCATGTTGACTGAAGTGTGTGGGCGTGTGTGTGAGGAGGGACGGGGATGGGGGCAGCAAATTGGGCCATTTGATCTCATCGCTGTGTCCATGGAGACTACAGCATAAGTGCGGTAACTGGTAGTGTGTGTGTGTGTGTGTGTGTGTGTGTGTGTGTGTGTGTGTGTGTGTGTGTGTGTGTGTGTGTGTGTGTGTGTGTATAAGCTAACAGAATCGTGTGTGTGTCAGTGGACGGACGACAGTAATTACTGTAAATTGAATCATAGCACAGTCTTTATTGGCTGGAGCGATAGATAGACATACATCCCCTCTCTCCCTGGCGTGGGTGTGTATTTGTGTATTCGTGGGTGTGTATTTGTGTATTTGTGGGTGTGTATTTGTGTATTTGTGGGTGTGTATTTGTGTATTTGTGGGTGTGTATTTGTGTATTCGTGGGTGTGTATTTGTGTATTCGTGGGTGTGTATTTGTGTATTTGTGGGTGTGTATTTGTGTATTTTCCTGATGGGTGTGTATTTGTGTATTTGTGGGTGTGTATTTGTGTATTCTCTCTCCTGTGTATTTGTGTATTTGTGGGTGTGTATTTGTGTATTTGTGGGTGTGTATTTGTGTATTCGTGGGTGTGTATTTGTGTATTCGTGGGTGTGTATTTGTGTCTTTGTGTGTCTACTCTGGTGTGTGTGTGTGTGTGTGTGTGTGTGTGTGTGTGTGTGTCCGCCAGGCTTTGTGGGTCTCTACTACATGTAGATATTGTATTTCCTGATGGGGTGGCTGATTTCACAGCATCACACAGAGACAGCTGACATCACAAGATGCAGAGCCCTGATAGGATCATTTGCATATCCTCTCTCTCCTCCTCTCCCTCTCTCTCCTCCTCTCCCTCTCTCTCCTCCTCTTCCTCTCTCTCCTCCTCTCCCTCTTTCTCCTCCTCTCCCTCTCTCTCCTCCTCTTCCTCGCTCCTCCTCTCCCTCTCTCTCCTCCTCTTCCTCTCTCTCCTCCTCTTCCTCCTCTCTCCTCCTCTCCCTCTCTTTCCTCCTCTCCCTCTCTCTCCTCCAATTCCTCGCTCCTCCTCTCCTCTCTCTCTCCTCCTCTTCCTCTCTCTCCTCATCCTCTCTCTCCTCTTCTTCTCTCTCCTCCTCTTCCTCTCTCTCCTCCTCTTCCTCTCTCTCCTCCTCTTCCTCTCTCTCCTCCTCTTACTCTCTCTTCCTCTCCCCTCTCTCTCCTCCTCTTACTCTCTCTCCCTCATCCTCTCTCTCCTCTTCTTCTCTCTCTCTCCTCTTCCTCTCTCTCCTCCTCTCTCTCTCCTCCTCTTCGCTCCCCCTCTTCCTCTCTCTCCTCTTCCTCGCTCCTCCTCTTCTTCTCTCTCCTCTTCCTCTCTCTCCTCTTCCTCTCTCTCCTCCTCTCCTCTCTCTCCTCTTCCTCTCTCCTCCTCTTCTTCGCTCCTCCTCTTCCTCTCTATCCTCTTCCTCTCTCTCCTCCTCTTCCTCTCTCCTCCTCCTCTTACTCTCTCCTCCTCTCCCTCTCTCTCCTCCTCTTACTTGCTCCTCCTCTTACTCTCTCCTCTCCTCCTCCTCTCCTCTCTCTCCTCCTCTTACTCTCTCTTCTTCTCCCTCTCTCTCCTCCTCTCCCTCTCTGTCCTCCTCTTACTCTCTCCTCCTCTCCCTCTCTCTCCTCCTCTTACTCGCTCCTCCTCTTACTCTCTCCTCCTCCCCTCTCTCTCCTCCTCTTACTCTCTCTTCCTCTCCCTCTCTCTCCTCCTCTCCCTCTCTGTCCTCCTCTTACTCTCTCCTCCTCTTACTCTCTCCTCCTCTCCCTCTCTCTCGTCCTGCTTGTAAGAGAAGGTGATGAAATTTGTGTTTGTCCGTCATTAGACTATAGCCAAGAGCCCTCTGCTGAGCCCTCAGCCTTGCCTTCAGCCGAGAGTCATCAACCGAGAGTCATCAGCCGAGCCGTCAGCCAAGTGATCAGCCGAGCCTTCAGCTGCCAGTCTATTAACAGACACGCAGCTCTAACAGCATATGGCACTCTCTCTGGAAGATGCAAATTCATACAGGGAGAGGGTCTCTGGGGGCTTGACTAGCTAACCACACACACACACACACACACACACACACACACACACACACACACACACACACACACACACACACACACACACACACACACACACACTCTAAAATGCATTACCTAACATTGAGATGTATGTAATTGTAGGACTAAGAGCGTGGCAAGGCTTGATCCCATATTGTCCTCCCCCATGATGTTCAACTACACTGTTACATCAGTAATACTCTCTACAACAATACATACTATATCATCAGGTCCCTTGTGTAATACTCTCTACAACAATACATACTATATCATCAGGTCCCTTGTGTAATACTCTCTACAACAATACATACTATATCATCAGGTCCCTTGTGTAATACTCTCTACAACAATACATACTATATCATCAGGTCCCCTGTGTAATGCTCTCTATAACAATACATACTATATCATCAGGTACCCTGTGTAATGCTCTCTATAACAATACATACTATATCATCAGGTCCCCTGTGTAATACTCTCTATAACAATACATACTATATCATCAGGTACCCTGTGTAATACTCTCTATAACAATACATACTATATCATCAGGTACCCTGTGTAATGCTCTCTATAACAATACATACTACATACTATATCATCAGGTACCCTGTGTAATACTGTCTATAACAATGCATACTATATAAGGTACCCTGTGTAATACATAACAATACATACTATATCATCAGGTACCCTGTGTAATGCTCTCTATAACAATACATACTATATCATCAGGTACCCTGTGTAATGCTCTCTATAACAATACATACTATATCATCAGGTCCCTGTGTAATACTCTCTATAACAATACATACTATATCATCAGGTACCCTGTGTAATGCTCTCTATAACAATACATACTATATCATCAGGTACCCTGTGTAATGCTCTCTATAACAATACATACAATACATACTATATCATCAGGTACCCTGTGTAATGCTCTCTATAACAATACATACTATATCATCAGGTACCCTGTGTAATGCTCTCTATAACAATACATACTATATCATCAGGTACCCTGTGTAATGCTCTCTATAACAATACATACTATATCATCAGGTACCCTGTGTAATGCTCTCTATAACAATACATACTATATCATCAGGTACCCTGTGTAATGCTCTCTATAACAATACATACAATACATACTATATCATCAGGTACCCTGTGTAATGCTCTCTATAACAATACATACTATATCATCAGGTACCCTGTGTAATGCTCTCTATAACAATACATACTATACATACTATATCATCAGGTACCCTGTGTAATGCTCTCTATAACAATACATACTATACATACTATATCATCAGGTACCCTGTGTAATACTCTCTATAACAATACATACTATATCATCAGGTACCCTGTGTAATGCTCTCTATAACAATACATACTATATCATCAGGTACCCTGTGTAATACTCTCTATAACAATACATACTATACATACTATATCATCAGGTCCCCTGTGTAATACTCTCTATAACAATACATACTATATCATCAGGTACCCTGTGTAATGCTCTCTATAACAATACATACTATACATACTATATCATCAGGTCCCCTGTGTAATACTCTCTATAACAATACATACTATATCATCAGGTACCCTGTGTAATGCTCTCTATAACAATACATACTATACATACTATATCATTAGGTACCCTGTGTAATGCTCTCTATAACAATACATACTATATCATCAGGTACCCTGTGTAATGCTCTCTATAACAATACATACTATACATACTATATCATCAGGTACCCTGTGTAATACTCTCTATAACAATACATACTATATCATCAGGTACCCTGTGTAATACTCTCTATAACAATACATACTATACATACTATATCATCAGGTCCCTGTGTAATGCTCTCTATAACAATACATACTATACATACTATATCATCAGGTACCCTGTGTAATACTCTCTATAACAATACATACTATATCATCAGGTACCCTGTGTAATACATACTATACTATAAACAATACATACTATATCATCAGGTACCCTGTGTAATACTCTCTATAACAATACATACTATATCATACTATATAACAATACATACTATATCATCCCCTGTGTAATACTCTCTATAACAATACATACTATATCATCAGGTACCCTGTGTAATGCTCTCTATAACAATACATACTATACATACTATATCATCAGGTCCCCTGTGTAATACTCTCTATAACAATACATACTATACATACTATCATCAGGTACCCTGTGTAATGCTCTCTATAACAATACATACTATACATACTATATCATTAGGTACCCTGTGTAATGCTCTCTATAACAATACATACTATATCATCAGGTACCCTGTGTAATGCTCTCTATAACAATACATACTATACATACTATATCATCAGGTCCCCTGAGAACAATATGTTGCTTACAGATGGATGAGATTGTGGTTGTCCTATGGTTGTTTTGCACACAAATGTCCAACAACTTTCAATGAATGGTGCAGGATTGGCTTGATCCCGCTTGGCTTTGGAACATTCTCAGTAAAACTACGTTTTCTTGGTATTTCATTACTTTAACAGAACGTTTCTTAAAAGTTCAAACATAGTTACATTTAATGAAAACTTTGGCAATGTTCTAGGAATGTTCTCCAAGTGGTTTAACATTTGTAACGTTCAACAATTGTTTAGAGAACATCAAGAAATAACGTTCTTCTGTGGGAATTTCAGTACTTCAGCATAACGTTTCCTACAGGTTTCCTCGTGGATCTATTTAAATCCATGTTTTCAAATTGTTTTGAGAATGTTGAGAAAACGTTCCATAAAAAAACACAGGAAAACTCAGAGAACGTTCTAAGAATGTTATTTAAAAACATTCTGTTCTCAGCATCAACAAAATTCGCTCTATACTCTACGTTGTTACGTGTTCAGGTGTGCTGATCATAATGAGTGCTTGTTTCCTTTGAAATGGGTCTGTTTGACTAAACTAAAATAAACAGCATGCTAGCGCCATCCTGGTGGTGCAGTGGACTAATTTCCCTGGGTAGAGAACACAAGATTACAGGTTTGAATCTCAATGATGCCGTGTCACAATATAAAAAAGTAATGTGTTTGCATGAATTTCCACATTTCCTATCTGTGCTTGGAGTTTAAAAAAAGTTGACCCAAAAAAAGCACTGTTATTAAAAGTCTGATTGAAAGTTTTAAGGAAATTAAACCTCCCAGGAAAACATTTAAGGAAGAAGAGTCAAACGTTCTCAGAACCTCCCTGGAACCAGAGTCAAACGTTCTCAGAACCTCCCTAGAACCAGAGTCAAACGTTCTCAGAACCTCCCTGGAACTAGAGTCAAAAGTTCTCAGAACCTCCCTGGAACCAGAGTCAAACGTTCTCAGAACCTCCCTGGAACCAGAGTCAAACGTTCTCAGAACCTCCCTGCAACCAGAGTCAAACATTCTCAGAACCTCCCTAGAACCAGAGTCAAAAGTTCCCAGAACCTCCCTAGAACCAGAGTCAAACGTTCTCAGAACCTCCCTAGAACCAGAGTCAAACATTCTCAGAACCTCCCTGGAACTAAAAGTAAACATTCCCAGAACCTCCCTAGAACCAGAGTCAAACATTCTCAGAACCTCCCTAGAACCAGAGTCAAAAGTTCCCAGAACCTCCCTAGAACCAGAGTCAAACGTTCTCAGAACCTCCCTAGAACCAGAGTCAAACATTCTCAGAACCTCCCTGGAACTAAAAGTAAACATTCCCAGAACAGGCAAAATGTTCACTGCTGTTCTCAGAACATAGAAAAAACATTCAGTTTTACCGGTCAGGAAACTTATGGCTTCTTTCCCACAACCAATGTGAAACGAAACACATACGTTCCTATAACTTCCAAAGAACCAAATGTTCTAGCTGGGATGTGTCTGATCCCTAAAGACCCTACACCTCTCTCCTTACATTCCTCCTCATCCCTCGTTCCCTCTCTCCTTACACTCCCCTCCTTATCCCCCCATCCCTCGTTCCCTCTCTCCTTACACTTCCCTCCTTACCCCTCCTCCTCACCCCTCGTTCCCTCTCTCCTTACACTCTCCTCCTTATCCCTCCTCCTCACCCCTCGTTCCCTCTCTCCTTACACTCCCCTCCTTATCCCTCCTCCTCATCCCTCGTTCCCTCTCTCCTTACACTCTCCTCCTTATCCCTCCTCCTCATCCCTCGTTCCCTCGTTCCCTCTCCCTTACACTCCCCTCCTTATCCCTCCTCATTCCTCATTCCCTCTCTCCTTACACTCCCCTCCTTACCCCTCCTCCTCACCCCTCGTTCCCTCTCTCCTTACACTCTCCTCCTTATCCCTCCTCCTCATCCCTCGTTCCATCGTTCCCTCTCCCTTACACTCACCTCCTTATCCCTCCTCATTCCTCATTCCCTCTCTCCTTACACTCCCCTCCTTATCCCTCCTCCTCATCCCTCGTTCCCTCTCCCTTACACTCCCCTCCTTATCCCTCCTCATTCCTCGTTCCCTCTCTCCTTACACTCCCCTCCTTACCCCTCCTCCTCATCCCTCATTCCCTCTCTCCTTGCACTCTGCTCCTTATCCCTCCTCCTCATCCCTCCTTCCCTCATTCCCTCTCTCCTTCTCTTCTCCCTGTCCAAGTTGTAAGCTGTCCAGCACTTGTCTGCCAAGCAGCTCTGTGAAGACCAGCCAAACTAAACAGGCAGACGCCCCCCCACACACACACAAAAGTAATGATGCACGCACGAGCACACGCACGCACGCACACACACAAGTAAGCATGCACGCGCACACACACACACACACACACACACACACACACACACACACACACAGTAAGCATTAACGCACACACACACGCACACGCACTAACGCACGCACACACACACACACGCACACAGACAGACTCGCGTAACCGCGGCGACGTGTGCTGTCTTGGCTCAGTGATTGGTTAGACAGATCCCCGGGGAGGCGGGTCAGCGTGTTAATGAGAGGCTATTGTCTGTTCTTCTCTCAATCAGTGTGTGTGTGTGTGTGTGTGTGTGTGTGTGTGTGTGTGTGTGTGTGTGTGTGTGTGTGTGTGTGTGTGTGGTTGTGTGTTGTGTGTGTGTGTAGCCATCTAAAATACCCTTCATTTGATCACTAAAGACTTTGAGCCCGGGCCGGGAACACGACAGAGTCGAAGTAAGACTACCATAATGCTTTCTCGCTGGCAGTAGACCCACATAACATGATAAAGTGGATGCAGATGCCTAGTGAGCAGCACACACACACACACACACACACACACACACACACACACACACACACACACACACACACACACACACACTGTATGCAGCAGGCCTATAGAAACTGCAACATGACTGCCCTGAGTTAGTCTGAGTTAGCCTGAGTTAGCCTGTTAGCCTGAGTTAAAGCCTGCGTTAGCCTGAGTTAGCCTGAGTTAGCCTGCGTTGAATCAAAGCTCCAAACCAAGCCTTTATGACTCATAGACAGATGGGCCGTGCCACACCGACTGATGCATTCAATTGGTTTCATTAAGTTTAAGACCATTTAAAGGACCATTTGTCATAGATGATGCAGAGGAGAGAGAGAGAGAGAGAGAGAGAGAGAGAGAGAGAGAGAGAGAGAGAGAGAGAGAGAGAGATGTAGACAGGGAGAGAGAGAGAGAGAGAGAGAGAGAGAGAGAGAGAGAGAGAGAGAGAGAGAGAGAGAGAGAGAGGAGGGAGGGAGGGGAGAGAGAGAGAGAGAGAGATATCTTACTCTTTCTCTCTCTCTCTCTCTCTCTCTCCCTCTCTCCTCCCTCTCTCTCTCTCTCTCTCTCTCTCTCTCTCTCTCTCTCTCTCTCTCTCTGTCTCTGTCTCTGTCTCTCTGTCTCTCTCTCTCTCTCTCTCTCTCTCCTCTCTCTCTCTCTCCCCTTTCTCCATCTCTCCTTCTCTCTCTCTCTCTCTCTCTCCCTGTCTACATATCCCTCTCTCCCTTTCTCCATCTATCCTTCTCTCTCTCTCCTCTCTTTCCTTATCATACCATCTTTCTTTCTTGTCTCTTTCTCCCACCCTTTGTCTCTCTGACCCCCCCGCTCATTCCCCCTTTATCCTCTCCTTCCATCTCTCAGTTGTAATTTCCCCATGGCTGCTTCCCTTTCCCCCACCTTCCCTAACCCCCACCCCCCACCCCCTCCTAACACCCCCCCATGGTCCTGTTAAGGCCATTGAGATGATGTTTTTAGATGCTGCCATACCAGATATGCAAAAATCAGATACGTGTCAATCAACGTATGCTGCTTATATACCTTGATTATTTATATGCTATTATATCGGTGATCCATGAAATGTTGATGATGATTCCCACAGTCATGCATTTCTTTCTACATTTTTTTCATGTTAGTCATTTAGCAGACACCTCTTATTAAAATTGGAAATAGGAACCAACCACTTACTCTCTCTCTCTCTCTCTCTCTCTCTCTCTCTCTCTGTCTCTGTCTCTCTCTCTCTCTCTCTCTCTCTGTCTCTGTCTCTGTCTCTGTCTCTCTCTCTCTCTCACTCTCTCTCTGTCTCTCTCTCTCTCTCTCTCTCTCTCTGTCTCTGTCTCTCTCTCTCTCTCTCTCTCTCTCTCTGTCTCTGTCTCTGTCTCTGTCTCTCTCTCTCTCTCTCTCTCTCTGTCTCTCTCTCTCTCTCTCTCTCTCTCTGTCTCTCTCTCTCTCTCTCTCTCTGTCTCTCTCTCTCTCTCTCTGTCTCTGTCTCTGTCTCTGTCTCTCTCTCACTCTCTCTCTGTCTCACTCTCTCTCTGTCTCTCTCTCTCTCTCACTCTCTCTCTGTCTCTCTCTCTCTCTCTCTCTCTCTGTCTCTCTCTCTCTCTCTCTCTCTCTCTCTGTCTCTGTCTCTGTCTCTCTCTCTCTCTGTCTCTCTGTCTCTGTCTCTGTCTCTGTCTCTGTCTCTCTCTCACTCTCTCTCTGTCTCTCTCACTCTCTCTCTGTCTCTCTCTCTCTCTCTCTCTCTCTCTCTGTCTCTCTCAGGTAAAGATGAGCCATCCAGCTACATCTGCACCTCCTGTAAACAGACCTTCACCAGCGCCTGGTTCCTGCTCCAGCACGCCCAACACACACATGGCATCAGAATCTACCTGGATACCCACCCCTCCAACTACACCCTCACCCCTCGCATGGCCCTCCCCCTTCCAATGGGTGGGGGAGACTCCCTGCCCCGTTCTCCCTTACCAACGTTTCTAGGGGACACCTCCAACCCCTTTCACCTCCTCCGGATGGCGGCTCCACTACTCAGGGAGTATCACCGACCCCACCACCACCACCACCCCCATCCACCTCCGGCGTATCTTGACACCCGGCTCCCCGCCACCCCACCCTTCGTCAGCCCCCCGCCCCCCAGACATCCCCTTGAACGCCTGGGTCCAGAGGAGATGGGGTCCCTGCTCTCCCAGCACCCCAGTGCCTTCGAGAGGGTGATGCGTCTAACCCCAATGGATCCTCCTTCCATGGACTTTTCCAGAAGGCTCAGAGAGCTGGCGGTTGGCAACAATAGCAACAACGGAGGCCCCACACCCCCTCTCTCGCCCACCCGGGTGCCCCCCATGCACCGCCTGCTGAGTCCAACCCTCTTCCAGCCAGGCTCCAAGCACCCACCGTTCCTCACCTACCCCCCACAGCCCCCCACGCCTCAGGGAGACCCATCCACTACTCCCCAGGGCCAGAACCAAGCCCAGGTATGTGCAGTGTGTCCTGGGATATATGCTATATATAAGTCAAGCGTTGAATGTATTGTAATGGGTTATATGTATTCCAGAAATGCCTGTGATGTTGCAAAGACATTTTCTCTGTGGGACAATAAAGAATTCATTCATTCATTCATCCATTCATTCATTCAGGTCCAGGCCCAAGCCAAGTCCAAGTCCTGTGAGTTCTGTGGGAAGACCTTCAAGTTCCAGAGCAACCTGATAGTCCACAGACGGAGTCACACAGGAGAGAGGCCCTACAAGTGTCATCTGTGTGCCCATGCCTGTTCTCAAGCCTCCAAGCTGAAGAGACACATGAAGACACACATACACAAGACAGGCTCCATGGGGAGCTCCCCTGAACAGGAGAACAGAGGAGAGGGAGGAGAGGGGGAGGAGAAGAGCAGAGAGGGGGAGGGAAGAATGGGGATGGACAACGAGGAGGAGGAAGAGGAAGAGGAAGAGGAAGAAGAGGAGGATGAAATGGAGGATGAGGAGGAGATGAGGAACGGCCTAAGTAGGCCTGAGTCTAACCTGACCATGGACTCAGAGTTCCACAGGAACATGGAAAACGGGTTGAGGCCTTCCCCAGACGAGAAGCCTCATGGTGGGGATAGAGTGATGGAGAACGGAGGGGTGGGTATCATGCACCCATATAACCACCTGGACAATCACCTGAGACTGGCCCCTTCCAAGCGGACCATGAGTCTGGACAGGGAGAGGCATCCGAATGGAGAGTCGGGAGAAGGAGGAGATGCTGGGAGGGGGGAGATGGAGAGAGAGAGGGACAGAGAGCGAGCGATGGACAGAGCGATGGACAGAGATAGAGAAAGTGGAAGAGAGGAGAGGCCCTTGATGAACAGAAGGATTAGTGGGTCAGAAGACTCCTTCACTGGTCTGTTCCACCGCCGGCCCACCCCCATCACCTGCCCCAACCCCTCCAACAAGAGAATCAAGGTAAGAACCCCCTTTTAGCTATGCCTTTAACCAGGGATTTTATTCTTGTTTTAGATGACCTGTTGTGTTTTTGTTTTCTTATATTTGTATTTTACACTAAACTGTTTCCAATACCATAAATCATACTTTTAGACTGCTGAAACAAGTACATCATTTTTCATTAGGAAAATGTACCTTATCGAGTTGTATTGTTTTACTGGGTTAGATTTGTAAAATTCAGTATAGATAAACTTGAATTTCAATCTATTTGATGTGAAGGTGGAGAAGGAGTTGGAGCTCCCTCCAGCGCCGACCCTCATCTCCCCAGAGAACATGTACTCCCAGCTCCTGGCGGGCTACGCAGCTTCACGCCACTTCATCAGAGAACCTTTCCTGCACGGCTTCAGCGACGCCCACCAGTCCCCCTTCGCCACCTCCTCAGAGCACTCCTCCTCCGAGACGGGTTCTCTCCGCTTCTCCACCCCTCCTGGGGAGTTCCTGGAGGGCAGCTCCACCCCTCACCTCCTGCGGGGTCCCGGACCGGGTCGACCCCCTAGTAAGGAGAGCAGACGGAGCGACACCTGCGAGTACTGTGGGAAGATATTCAAGAACTGCAGCAACCTGACGGTGCACCGACGCAGCCACACGGGAGAGAGGCCCTACAAGTGTGACCTGTGCAGCTATGCCTGCGCACAGAGCTCCAAGCTAACTCGCCACATGAAGACCCACGGGCAGTTTGGGAAGGAGGTGTACCGCTGTGACATCTGCCACATGCCCTTCAGTGTCTACAGCACCCTGGAGAAACACATGAAGAAGTGGCACGGGGAACACTTGATGGCCAGCGACGTCAAACTGGAGGAGGCTGAGAGAGGCTAGGTTACGCTAGGCTAAAGCTAAGGCTAGGCTAAAGCTAAGGCTAGGCTAAAGCTAAGGCTAGGCTAGGCTAACACCTCAGACTCCTTCTGAATGAACACTTACAGGACTTCAACACGGGGTTTGGCTGGATAATCTTTCTCCTCTTGAATATTTTGGGACAATTTGATGTATGTTATTTTGTTTTTGTTGGTTGTATTTGTCACAGAAACTGCCACCTGAGAAACATAAACAAAGGGAAACATGGAATGGGGGATTGTTCTAGAAATAAATGCTTTGTTTCCCACCAACTATTGATCTATCTGAGGATTTTATCATTTAGGAATCCCTGGAGCTTTTCTACTGTGCAATAATGTCTGTATTTATTGGAGTTTTGTAAAGATATTGGGCATGCGCAGTAAAAACAAAATCCATAACTGGAAACAGGTCACACTTGATAAGAAATATGATTTTAATTGTTAACTGACTAAACTAAAATTAATGCGAAGAGGTCAACTTCTAAAAATTATGATAGCAATGATTTATTTTTAAACTGTCTCATTGTTACCCTTTTAGGTCAACAGTGGATTACAATCCGTCTGCTTGTATGTGACATAGAGCACTGAATGTCAATATGACAATAAAATATTAATTATCATTTTAGAATTTAAAAAAATCCCAGATGTTGTTGTTTTAAAAATCTGAAGAGGTTACAGACAATTTTATACAAACAAAATGGTCATTTTTTAAATAAATATCAGCATGTGTTTTAAACAATGTCTAAATGCAATTATTATAATGATGTAATCCAGCCGTATGTTCCCAATATGAGCAGGGGATGTAAATAGCGGTTGCACACATTCCTTAGATGCAGGATTAAATCGCCATAGGATTTTTAACATCAGCTAATTGACTGTAGTAACTGTGGAAAGGAGAGCAGTTATACATGTACGTTTATTTGTGGATGTTTTGGGAGGCCCTTTTTTTACTCTTCAAACATTATCTAAATATTTGTTTTTCTTTGATCTATAATACCAGCCCTGTATTTTACATCCAGAATGGCCACTAAAAACCAATCAAAAGACTAGCTGCTTGAGTTGTCTACGTACTGAATAATATAGCTACACCAGATTATTGCAATACAGGTCCTCTCAATAGTGCTTCCTTCCTTGGTCATACTGTTTACATTTGAACAACATAGTGGCAAGGTCGTTACTCCCTCTTGACACTTGCTGAAGCTTAATCAAAGGCAATTAGTGAAGTTAAACTTTTAAACATTCTACATCGTACAGTACATTCCACTTCTAGAATCCTTCCATTGTTCCGTCTGGGGGATTCTAGAACAGTAATGTTCTGTTTGACCTGGGTGAGTTCTTATCCCCTCAGGATTCAGCAAAACCAGTATCAAAATGTATTTCATATCAATGCCTGTGTTTCTCCACTGTGTGCTCTAAGCCACAATCTGCCTGCCTGCTTTCACACTTCACTAACTCAACACTCATGTATTAGTAGAGCAGCTGTGAAAAGGAAAAGGTAGAGGTTGTTAATGTTGCTCCTCAAAGTGATATAGGGGTTTAACGCCCAATAACAGATTTACAATTTGGGATTTTCAGCTGTGAGGAATGAGGATGTCTCATCCTGGGACGAGTCTAAAAAAAGGCTTTTGAGTTACATTGAATTATGTTAATAATGTCCATCACAGCTGTTAGGATGATGGCCACACGACCTTGAGATCTGATTGGATCATTCTTGAGGTAGAACATGGAAGACTGAAATAGAGAAGAGAGAGAGGGAGAGAGAGAGGGAAAGAAAGAAAGAGAGAAATAGAGGTAACGAGAGAGAGAGAGAGAGAGGGAAAGAAAGAAAGAGAGAAATAGAGGTAACGAGAGAGAGAGAGAGAGAGGGAAAGAAAGAAAGAGAGAAATAGAGGTAACGAGAGAGAGAGAGAGAGAGGGGAAAGAAAGAAAGAGAGAAATAGAGGTAACGAGAGAGAGAGAGAGAGAGGGAAAGAAAGAAAGAAAGAGAGAAATAGAAAGAAAGAAAGAGAGAAATAGAGGTAACGAGAGAGAGAGAGAGAGAGGGAAAGAAAGAAAGAGAGAAATAGAGGTAACGAGAGAGAGAGAGAGAGAGATCCGCGCAAGGATGAAAGTAAGTCAAACAAAATGTAAGGCTTATGAAAAGTGTTTTTGATCCCAAATGTATATTGGCTTGTCCTATCTAATACCAGTGACATCAGAGAGAGAAAGGACCAATATTGGGGAAGATTTAGGCCACATCAATCAGAATAATGTTTACAGTGTTTGAAGTATGTTGATGATGAAATGTGTTTTAAAAAAGAACTAAGTATTCTTTTGTTCAATGTTTTGAACGCCATAGCGAGCAGTTGTCTATGATTATCATGGTGGAGGGATTTTAAAATAGATTCTTCTGACTAGTTATAAGTATCATTTCGTGCTCGCTGTATAACAATACCCAGTGTATTTGTAATATTGACAAATGATGCAGCATTTTGTTTTTTTAAGTGGTGCCAACATTCTGTTATAAACTATTTTCACAGTCCGAATCGAATTGTGAGTCAATTCAAACGGTGTTGATTTTTGTCGATGTCTAAAATATTTGTATTGTTTGTTGGTAAAGCTTTCCTAAAATGTATATTCAAAATGACAACAACACAAATTAGAACATGTTTTGAAATCATCCAGAACATCAGAGGACTTTTGAGACTGGGATTTTACAATGGGTTCTGGGAGAAATGCTTTTCATAAAATGTATATTAGGAGACATTCCTGGTTGGTAGAAGTTCTTGTGATGGCACTTCACATGACATTTTAACCCATTTTCAACTTTCACGACTTTTGCTCTTTGTAAAAAAAATATTTTTCTTGTTTTTTGATGGACTGCATTATTGTTTCAAAGCAGCAGTAACGTTACAAATCAGCTGTTTTGAATATATATGTATTTTTGTAATGTGCTGAAAAGAAAGTCACCAAGTCCAATAAAAGTTTCATTTGTCCGATCTGACGTTTTATTAACGTGACTGATCACCATTACTGCTGACATTATCACATCGTACATTACCCACATTACTAAAAATGTAATGTAACTGATCACCATTACTGCTGACATTATCTTACATTACCAACATTACTAAAAATGTAATGTAACTGATCACCATTACTGCTGACATTATCTTACATTATCAACATTACTATACATGTAATGTAACTGATCACCATTACTGCTGACATTATCTTACATTACCAACATTACTAAAAATGCTTAAAAAAACATTGTTGATAACTAAGGCGGTCTGTATGGCTAGCTCACTTTAACTTTAACTCACTAAATATAATTGGACCAGTAAACGAAAGGTTGCTGGATCGAATCGCCGAGCTGACAAGGTAAAAATCTGTCGTTCTACCCCTGAGCAAGGCAGTTAACCCACTGTTCCCCTGAGCAAGGCAGTTAACCCACTGTTCCCCTGAGCAAGGCAGTTAACCCACTGTTCCCCTGAGCAAGGCAGTTAACCCACTGTTCCCCTGAGCAAGGCAGTTAACCCACTGTTCCCCTGAGCAAGGCAGTTAACCCACTGTTCCCCGGGAGCCAAAGACGTTGATGTCGATTACGACAGCCGGCGGTTGGGTTAAATGCAGGAAGACACATTTCAGTTGAATCCCATCCATTTGACCAACTGACTAGGTATCCCCCTTTCCTTAAAATCATTCACAGTGTTTCCTCTATGGGGTATAGTTCATATTTATATGGTAGTGTTCACAAACACTACCATCATCCATGTAGAGCCATGCCTCTCCTCCTCCTTTACTCTTAAACGCATACGGAATGTCATTCGCCTGACACCTTTCAGCCTATGAGCATGGCACAATAATATTTCTTGCTGAATAACCTCATGCAAAAAATCTCCTTCTTCTCCCTCAACCAACGGGCTTAAATCTTGTGACGTATTTATTTGTTAACTTGCTTTCGTTCCCGTACTTGCAGTGTTACAGCAACAATTGACTGATGTCCATCCATTTCCCCACCACCACCGAGGATCTTTCCTCGGAGACGAGGCGATCCTCAAACTATTTTAATACATTTTCATATTTTGTCTCTGTTGTTCGTTCAGACCTGTCCTCGATTTGAACAATTATTGTGATCTCTGACTGCATGTTTAGCAGTAATGACCCTATGTCTGGGGACTGTTGCTTTAGTATCACCTGCTACCCTCACCTTGATGTAAAATAGCATCTGCATTATATCGCCACCAAGCTATCATGATTAATCGTATCTCTAGTGATGGTGCTTGAAGCCTTGCCCTCAACATGTATATCTAACATCTGTCCTCAATGTGACGCTATACATTACAATACACTAACATTATTATCATTCTTTATAGTTCAGGAAACCACTGGTGAGTGATAATGATTAAACCTATGTCTAGTAATGGTGCTTGAAGCCTTGCCCTCAGTAGCACCTGCCTTCAGTAGAACCTGCCCTCAGTAGAACCTGCCCTCAGTAGCACCTGCCCTCAGTAGCACCTGCCCTCAGTAGAACCTGCCCTCAGTAGCACCTGCCTTCAGTAGAACCTGCCCTCAGTAGCACCTGCCCTCAGTAGCACCTGCCCTCAGTAGCACCTGCCCTCAGAGCACCTGCCCTCAGTAGCACCTGCCCTCAGTAGCACCTGCCCTCAGTAGCACCTGCCTTCAGTAGAACCTGCCCTCAGTAGCACCTGCCCTCAGTAGCACCTGCCCTCAGTAGCACCTGCCCTCAGTAGCACCTGCCCTCACCTGCCCTCAGTAGCACCTGCCCTCAGTAGCACCTGCCCTCAGTAGCACCTGCCCTCAGTAGCACCTGCCCTCAGTAGCACCTGCCTTCAGAACCTGCCCTCAGTAGCACCTGCCCTCAGTAGCACCTGCCCTCAGTAGCACCTGCCCTCAGTAGCACCTGCCTTCAGAACCTGCCCTCAGTAGCACCTGCCCTCAGTAGCACCTGCCCTCAGTAGCACCTGCCCTCAGTAGCACCTGCCCTCAGTAGCACCTGCCTTCAGTAGAACCTGCCCTCAGTAGCACCTGCCCTCAGTAGCACCTGCCCTCAGTAGCACCTGCCCTCAGTAGCACCTGCCCTCAGTAGAACCTGCCCTCAGTAGCACCTGCCCTCAGTAGCACCTGCCCTCAGTAGCACCTGCCCTCAGTAGCACCTGCCTTCAGTAGAACCTGCCCTCAGTAGAACCTGCCCTCAGTAGCACCTGCCCTCAGTAGCACCTGCCCTCAGTAGCACCTGCCCTCAGTAGCACCTGCCCTCAGTAGCACCTGCCCTCAGTAGCACCTGCCTTCAGTAGAACCTGCCCTCAGTAGCACCTGCCCTCAGTAGCACCTGCCCTCAGTAGCACCTGCCCTCAGTAGCACCTGCCCTCAGTAGCACCTGCCCTCAGTAGCACCTGCCCTCAGTAGCACCTGCCCTTCAGTAGAACCTGCCCTCAGTAGCACCTGCCCTCAGTAGCACCTGCCCTCAGTAGCACCTGCCCTCAGTAGCACCTGCCCTCAGTAGCACCTGCCCTCAGTAGCACCTGCCCTCAGTAGCACCTGCCCTCAGTAGCACCTGCCCTCAGTAGAACCTGCTCTCAGTATGATGCTGTAGAACACAGCAACTGGGTTGGGGAGTAACGGATTACAATAAAAACGATATCTGGACTTGGAAATTATATATATTAATGTAAGGATATAATTGAATGTATTATTATATGTAGTAGAAAGCGATGGGTTAGAAGAAGCCTACATAACCAACCCATAAAGTAACATTGAACATCCATATATGGCCAGCTATGTAAACTTGAACATTGATTTATCCTGCAATAGATGTCGTTCAATTGGTAACTTACATTTTGGTCTTCTTCTAATGCCTCTTAAGGGGAAAGTAATCTAAAAGTAACTAAATGTAATCAGATTACGTTACTGAGTTTGGGTAATCCAAAAGTTACGTTACTGATTACAATTTTGGACAGGTAACTAGTAACTGTAACAGATTACATTTAGAAAGTAACCACGACTAGAACTTTACATGACCCCTAGTGAACCCTTTGTGTTGCCTCACTTCCTGATATCCTGAAATTACATGGAAGGTTTTATTAGCCAGGAAGGTGGGGCCTTTCACTGAAGACAATGATGGAGGGGAGAGGGGAGAGGAAGAGAGGGGGAGAGGGGAAGGGAGGAGGAGAGGGGGAGAGGGGGAGAGGGGAGAGGAAGAGAGGGGGATATGGGGAGAGGAAGAGAGGGGGAGAGGAGGAGAGGAAGAGAGGAATAGAGGAAGAGAGGAGGAGAAGAAGAGAGGAAGAGAGTAAGAGAGGGGAAGAGGAAGAGAGTAAGAGACGGGGGAGAAAGAAAGGGGAGAGGGGAGAGGAAGAGGGGGGGAGAGGAAGAGGGGGAAAGGTGAGAGGAAGAGAGGAAGAGAGGGGAGAGGGGGGAGAGGAAGAGAGGGGGAGAGGAGGAGAGGACGAACACTTGAGGAACTACTCTACTCTGACACAATCACTGAGCCCTCCACTTGAAGAAGGGAAGACTAATAAGGTGGCACCAGGAAATGCTTGGAAGCCAAGAAGGGTGCAGTCAGGAGTTTAATATTGTAGATAGATAATGATGTGATGAATAGAGCCATGACTCTGAAGTCTACATGATATGGGACTACGTGCTTATAATGAGGCAATCCTAACTTCCATGTTTCCCCTGATTTTTCACTCAGTCATTCATTGGGAGACTAAGAATACATGTCACTGGCAATTAGGATGCACCCCAATAACAGGGTTATTTTAGGGCTCGAGTCAATCCGTAGAGCTGAAGAGCTATGAGAAATGTAAAGGCAATGTTCCCACGGTAAATGCAGCACATGCAATAGGAATTGACCTTTAAATAGGAAATTACCTTTAAATGTAACTTTCTGAAGATGAATCATATATGATCAAAATCAAATATATTGACGAGTAAATAATATTAATCTGCAGTTTATCCTTAAACGGTGGAAGTGGAAGGGCTAGAAATACACATTGGCTCCATATAACAGAAGCGCTCAGCTCTCCGCCTGATTAGGCACCCTGCTGTGAAGATCTATATAACAGCTAAAGATCTGCTTTAAATGAACCATGTGGCAAATATAGAGCCCAGAAAACACACATTAAGATATTGACCATGAACAGCCAGATTACAAAGACAAGGCATTGTGTAGAAGGAAGCCGTCAGCTCATAAAATGCATAGATAACATCTCCAATGTCTATAACACTTCAGAGAATCTTGTTCACTGAATAATGTTTTTATTCTTAACAGTACAGTAGCTCTACCCAAAGTGAAACAGATTCATTGATTTTGAGGCCACAAGTTATACTTTAGCTACAGTGGCTGAATATTTATGAGTACTTGTAAAGTATTGATAAAATGTCTGTTGAAGTAAACTGCTGTACAATATGATCTTGTTGCCATCTGATGCACATGATGCACAGGTCATAATTCAGCACTATAGAGCTCTCCCTGTCCTCTGCCGTGCCTTGATGGTATTACTGCTGATGATATCTGGAAATGTGCATGTACACCCTGACCCATCTACTGTTGCTAGCCTCAATTCTGACTTGTGCTCTGATACCTGCTTCACTGATCACTGTTCACCCACGACTGCGTGGCCATGCACGCCTCCAACTCAATCATCAAGTTTGCGGACGACACAACAGTGGTAGGCTTGATTACCAACAACGACGAGACGGCCTACAGGGAGGAGGTGAGGGCCCTCGGAGTGTGGTGTCAGGAAAATAACCTCACACTCAACGTCAACAAAACTAAGGAGATGATTGTGGACTTCAGGAAACAGGAGAGGGAACACCCCCATCCACATCGATGGAACAGTAGTGGAGAGGGTAGCAAGTTTTAAGTTCCTCGGCATACACATCACAGACAAACTGAATTGGTCCACTCACACAGACAGCATCGTGAGGAAGGCGCAGCAGCGCCTCTTCAACCTCAGGAGGCTGAAGAAATTCGGCTTGTCACCAAAAGCACTCACAAACTTCTACAGATGCACAATCGAGAGCATCCTGGCGGGCTGTATCACCGCCTGGTATGGCAACTGCACCGCCCTCAACCGTAAGGCTCTCCAGAGGGTAGTGAGGTCTGCACAACGCATCACCGGGGGCAAACTACCTGCCCTCCAGGACACCTACACCACCCGATGCTACAGGAAGGCCATAAAGATCATCAACGACATCAACCACCCGAGCCACTGCCTGTTCACCCCGCTGTCATCCAGAAGGCGAGGTCAGTACAGGTGCATCAAAGCTGGGACCGAGAGACTGAAAAACAGCTTCTATCTCAAGGCCATCAGACTGTTAAACAAACAGCCAACAAAACTAACATTGAGTGGCTACTGCCAACACACTGTCAATGACACTGACTCTACTCCAGCCACTTTAATCAATGGGAATTGATGGGAAATGATGTAAATATATCACTAGCCACTTTAAACAATGCTACCTTATATAATGTTACTTACCCTACATTATTCATCTCATATGCATACGTTGATACTGTACTCTATATCATCGACTGCATCCTTATGTAATACATGTATCACTAGCCACTTTAACTATGCCACTTGGTTTACATACTCATCTCATATGTATATACTGTACTCGATACCATCTACTGTATCTTGCCTATGCTGCTCTGTACCATCACTCATTCATATATCCTTATGTACATATTCTTTATCCCCTTACACTGTGTATAAGACAGTAGTTTTTTTTTGTTGGAATTGTTAGTTAGATTACTTGTTCGTTATAACTGCATTGTCGGAACTAGAAGCACAAGCATTTCGCTACACTCGCATTAACATCTGCTAACCATGTGTATGTGACAAATAAAATTTGATTTGATTTGATTTTGATTTCTGCTCTAGTAAAAGCCTGGTTTCCTGCACATTAACACTAGAAGCTTATTACCTAAAATGGTATCAATTGAAAGTGTGGGTTCACAGCTCCAATCCAGATGTGTTGGTCAGTACTGAGACGTGGTTAAGGAAGAGTGTTTTGAATACTGATGCTAACTTTTCTGGTTACAATCTTTTTTGGCAAGACAGATCTTCCAAAGGTGGGGTTGTGGCAATCTTTACCAAGGATCACCTTCAGTGCTCGGTTGTCTCCACCAAGTCTGTCCCCAAACAATTTGATTTGCTGGTTTTAAGCATTACACTTTAAATAGCTCTTTGTTGACTGGTGCAATCATTCTCCGTCAGCACCGGCCTGTACCCTACCTGCCCTAAAGCTCTCTCCTGGCCCCTTGTACTAATTCTGAATTTGTCCTGCTAGGTGACCTAAACTGGGACATGCTTAAACTACCTGACCAAATCCTAATTCAATGGGACTCCCTAAATCTTTCTCAGATTATCAGCAATACCACAAGGTATGATTACAAACACCCACAAAAGGATACTCTCCTTGATGTTATCTTCACAAATAATCCTGATAGGTATCAGTCTGGTGTTTTCTGTAATGACCTTAGTGATCACTGTTTTACAGCCTCTGTTCTTAATGGCTGGTCAGTGAAACAACCTGTCCCGATTTGTCATAGACACTTGCTAAAACACTTTAATGAGCAAGCCTTCCTTCATGAACTGGCCTCTACAAAATGGTATAGAATCAGCTTGATCCCCTCTGACGAAGACGCTTGGACCTTCTTTTTGGATATTTTCAGTGGGATTGTTAACAAACACGCCCCCATAAAGAAAATGAGAATTAAAAACAGGTTCAGCCCCTGGTTCGACCGTCATCTGGCAGAGTTACTCCACCTCAAGAATTCCATTTGGCGAAAGGCTCGGCACACGCATACTCCGGCTGACTGGCTCTCTTTCAGGCAAAAGATAAATAAGTCCACTCAGGCTATCCGGAAGGCCCACGTTAGTTACTTTAAGGAGCAGTTCTCTTTCTGTGGGTTTAACCCCAAGAAGTTCTGGAAAACAGTTAAAGACCCCTGGAGATCAGTTAAAGACCAGCTGCCCATGTCCCTAAATATTGATGATGTGGTTGTTACTGACAAGAAGCACATGGCTGAACTCTTTAATCACCACGTCATTAAGTCAGGATTCCTATTTGACTCAGCCATGCCTCCTTGCCCATCCAACATTTCCTCATCTCCCACTCCTAATGCGACTATCCCCGATGCTTCTTCCTTCTTTTTCCACTGCCCTGCTGCAAAGTTCCTCCCTGCAGGCAGTCACTGAGTCTGAGGTGCTGAAGGAGCTCCTTAAACTCGACCCCAAAAAAACATCTGGGTCAGATGGTTTAGACCCTTTCTTCTTTAAGGTTGTTGCCAAGCCTGTCTCTGACCTTTTTAACCTGTCTCTCCTTTCTGGGGAGGTTCCCATTGCTTGTATTGGAAGGCAGCCACAGTTCATCCTTTATTTAAAGGGGGAGATAGAACTGATCCTAACTGCTATAGGCCTATTTCTATTTTGCCCTATTTTGCCCTGTTTATCAAAAGTGTTGAAAAGCGTGTCAATAATCAACTGACTGGCTTTCTTGATGTCTATAGTATTCTCTCTGGTATGCAATCTGGTTTCCGCTCATGTTATGGATGTGCAGCCTTAAAGGTCCTCAATGATGTCACCATTGCCCTTGATTCTAAGCAATATTGTGCTGTTCTTTTTACTGACTTAGCTAAAGCTTTTGATACGGTAGACCATTCCTTTCTTGTGGGCTGGCTAAGGAGTACTGGTCTCTCTGAGGGGCCTTTGGGCTGGTTTGCTAACTATCTCTCTCAAAGAGTGCAGTGTATTATGTCAGAAAATCTGCTGTCTCAGCCACTGCCTGTCACCAAGGGAGGACCCCAAGGCTCGATCCTAGGCCCCAAACTCTTCTCAATTTACATCAACAACATAGCTCAGGCAGTAGGAAGCTCTCACATCCATTTATATGCAGATGATAGTCTTATACTCAGCTGGCCCCTCCCCAGATGTTGTGTTAAATGCTCTACAACAAAGCTTTCTTAGTGTCCAACAAGCTTTCTCTACCCTTAACCTTGTTCTGAACACCTCCAAAACAAAGGTCATGTGGTTTGGTAAGACGAATGCCCATTTCCCCACCGGTGTGATTACTATCTCAGAGGGTTTAGAGCTTGAGGTAGTCACCTCATACAAGTACTTGGGAGTATGGCTAGACAGTGTGCTGTCCTTCTCTCAGCACATATCACAGCTGCAGGCTAAAGTTAAATCTAGACTTGAGTTTCCTCTATCGTAATTGCTCCTCTTTCACGCCAGCTGCCAAACTAACCCTGATTCAGATGACCATACTACCCATGCTAGATTTTGGAGAAAAGTTGCTCTCGAGCGGCGAGATGTTCTTTACCATTCGGCCATCAGATTTGCCACCAATGCTCCTTATAGGACACATCACTGCACACTATACTCCTCTGTAAACTGGTCATCTCTGTATAACCGTCGCAAGACCCACTGGTTGATGCTTATTTATAAAACCCTCCTAGGCCTCACTCCACCCTATCTGAGATATCTACTGCAGCCCTCATTCTCCACATACAACATCCGTTCTGCAAGTCTACACCTGTTCTGCCAGTAAACACCTGTTCTGCCAGTAAACACCTGTTCTGCCAGTAAACACCTGTTCTGCCAGTAAACACCTGTTCTGCCAGTAAACACCTGTTCTGCCAGTAAACACCTGTTCTGCCACTCAAACTGGACAGTTTTATCTCAATCTCTTCATTCAAATTCTTACTGACAGTACTTCACTCTTACTGACAGTACTTCACTATTACTGACAGTACTTCACTCTTACTGACAGTACTTCACTCTTACTGACAGTACTTACTGACAGTACTTCACTCTTACTGACAGTACTTCACTCTTACTGACAGTTGTGGCTGTTTTGTGTGATGTTTTGTTGTCTCTATCTTCTTGCCCTTTGTGCTGTTGTCTGTGCCCAATATAATTTGTACAATGTTTATGCTGCTACCATGTTGTGTTGCTACCATGTTGTTGTTATGTTGTGTTGCTGCCTTGCTATGCTGTTGTCTTAGGTCTCTGTTTATGTAGTGTTGTCTCTCTTGTTGTGATGTGTGTTTTGTCCTATATTTATATTGTATTTTATTTATTTTTTAAATCTCAAACCCCCGTCCCCGCAGGAGGCCTTTTGCCTTTCAGTAGGCCTTCATTGCAAATAAGAATTTGTTCTTCACTGACTTCCCTAGTTAAATAAAGGTCAAATAAATAAATAAAAGCCTCATATATGGGCTTAAAGGAAATGTTTTCCAACCTATTAGTAACTTGTCAAAGGAGTCCGACTCAGGTGAACTGATGTCTGAGTAAGGGGGCATAATTCCAGGGAAGTCCAATAAATTCCCTGCTTTTCCAGAAATCCTGGTTGGAGGGATGTAGATGTCCTGCTTATTCTCCTCCGATAATGGAAATCCTCCAACCGGGATTTGGGGGAAAACAAGGGGATTTCTTGAACGTTCCCAGAGTTTTGCAACTATATGTCTGAGTAATTTTCCAAATTTGAAACACAGTGACTACAATCATTCCTTTAATGTCAGTAATGTCAGTCATGTCAGTATGTCAGTAATGTCAGTATGTCAGTAATGTCAGTAATGTCAGTATGTCAGTAATGTCAGTATGTCAGTAATGTCAGTATGTTAGTAATGTCAGTAATGTCAGTCATGTCAGTATGTCAGTAATGTCAGTATGTCAGTATGTCAGTAATGTCAGTATGTCAGTCATGTCAGTAATGTCAGTAATGTCAGTATGTCAGTAATGTCAGTATGTTAGTAATGCCAGTAATGTCAGTCATGTCAGTATGTCAGTAATGTCAGTATGTCAGTATGTCAGGAATGTCAGTATGTCAGTAATGTCAGTAATGTCAGTATATCAGTAATGTCAGTATGTCAGTAATGTCAGTAATGTCAGTATGCCAGTATGTCAGTAATGTCAGTAATGTCAGTATATCAGTAATGTCAGTATATCAGTAATGTCAGTAATGTCAGTAATGTCAGTAATGTCAGTAATGTCAGTATGTCAGTATATCAGTAATGTCAGTAATGTCAGTATATCAGTAATGTCAGTAATGTCAGTAATGTCAGTATGTCAGTATGTCAGTAATGTCAGTATGTCAGTAATGTCAGTAATGTCAGTATGTCAGTATGTCAGTAATGTCAGTAATGTCAGTATATCAGTAATGTCAGTATATCAGTAATGTCAGTAATGTCAGTAATGTCAGTATATCAGTAATGTCAGTATATCAGTAATGTCAGTAATGTCAGTAATGTCAGTATATCGGTAATGTCAGTATGTCAGTAATGTCAGTATATCAGTAATGTCAGTATGTCAGTAATGTCAGTATGTCAGTAATGTCAGTATATCAGTAATGTCAGTATGTCAGTAATGTCAGTATGTCAGTATGTCAGTAATGTCAGTATATCAGTAATGTCAGTAATGTCAGTATGTCAGTATGTCAGTATGTCAGTAATGTCTGTATGTCAGTATATCAGTAATGTCAGTATATCAGTAATGTCAGTATGTCAGTATGTCAGTAATGTCAGTATATCAGTAATGTCAGTAATGTCAGTATGTCAGTAATGTCAGCATGTCAGTATGTCAGTATGCTGTAATGTCAGTAATGTCAGTATGTCAGTAATGTCAGTATGTCAGTAATGTCAGTAATGTCAGTAATGTCAGTATGCCAGTAATGTCAGTATGTCAGTATGTTGTAATGTCAGTAATGTCAGTATGTCAGTAATGTCAGTATGTCAGTAATGTCAGTATATCAGTATGTCAGTATGTTGTAATGTCAGTAATGTCGGTATGTCAGTAATGTCAGTAATGTCAGTATGTCAGTATGTCACTATGTCAGTAATGTCGGTAATGTCAGTATGTCAGTAATGTCAGTATGTCAGCAATGCCAGTATGTCGGTATGTCAGCAATGTCAGTATGTCAGTAATGTCAGTAATGTCAGTAATGTCAGTATGCCAGTAATGTCAGTAATGTCAGTATGTCAGTATGTCAGTATGTTAGTAATGTCAGTATGTCAGTAATGTCAGTATGTCAGTAATGTCAGTAATGTCAGTATGTCAGTATGTCAGTGTGTCAGTATGTTAGTAATGTCAGTAATGTCAGTAATGTCAGTATGTCAGTATGTCAGTATGTTAGTAATGTCAGTATGTCAGTATGTTAGTAATGTCAGTATGTCAGTATGTTAGTAATGTCAGTATGTCAGTATGTCAGTATGTTAGTAATGTCAGTATGTCAGTAATGTCAGTAATGCCAGTATGTCAGTAATGTCAGTAATGTCAGTATGTCAGTAATGTCAGTAATGTCAGTATGTTAGTAATGTCAGTATGTCAGTATGTTAGTAATGTCAGTATGTCAGTATGTCAGTATGTCAGTAATGTCAGTATGTTAGTAATGTCAGTATGTCAGTATGTTAGTAATGTCAGTAATGTCAGTATGTCAGTATGTCAGTATGTTAGTAATGTCAGTATGTCAGTATGTCAGTATGTTAGTAATGTCAGTATGTTAGTAATGTCAGTAATGTCAGTATGTCAGTATGTCAGTATGTTAGTAATGTCAGTATGTCAGTATGTCATTATGTTAGTAATGTCAGTATGTCAGTATGTTAGTAATGTCAGTATGTCAGTATGTTAGTAATGTCAGTATGTCAGTATGTTAGTAATGTCAGTATGTCAGTATGTTAGTAATGTCAGTATGTCAGTATGTTAGTAATGTCAGTATGTCAATATGTCAGTATGTCAGTATGTTAGTAATGTCAGTATGTCAGTATGTCAGTATGTCAGTAATGTCAGTATGTCAGTAATGTCAGTATATCAGTATGTCAGTATGTTGTAATGTCAGTAATGTCAGTATGTCAGTAATGTCAGTAATGTCAGTATGTCAGTATGTCACTATGTCAGTAATGTCGGTAATGTCAGTATGTCAGTAATGTCAGTAATGTCAGTATGTCAGTAATGTCAGTATGTCGGTATGTCAGCAATGTCAGTATGTCAGTATGTCAGTATGTCAGTAATGTCAGTATGTCAGTATGTCAGTAATGTCAATATGTCAGTATGTTAGTAATGTCAGTATGTCAGTAATGTCAGTATGTCAGTATGTCAGTAATGTCAATATGTCAGTATGTCAGTATGTTAGTAATGTCAGTATGTCAATATGTCAGTATGTCAGTATGTTAGTAATGTCAGTATGTCAGTATGTTAGTAATGTCAGTATGTCAGTATGTCAGTATGTTAGTAATGTCAGTATGTCAGTATGTTAGTAATGTCAGTATGTTAGTAATGTCAGTATGTCAGTATGTCAGTATGTTAGTAATGTCAGTATGTCAGTATGTCAGTATGTCAGTATGTTAGTAATGTCAGTATGTCAGTATGTTAGTAATGTTAGTATGTCAGTATGTTAGTAATGTCAGTATGTCAGTATGTCAGTATGTTAGTAATGTCAGTATGTCGGTAATGTCAGTATGTCAGTAATGTCAGTAATGTCAGTATGTCAGTAATGTCAGTATGTCGGTATGTCAGCAATGTCAGTATGTCAGTAATGTCAGTATGTCAGTAATGTCAGTATATCAGTATGTCAGTATGTTGTAATGTCAGTAATGTCGGTATGTCAGTAATGTCAGTAATGTCAGTATGTCAGTATGTCACTATGTCAGTAATGTCGGTAATGTCAGTATGTCAGTAATGTCAGTATGTCAGCAATGCCAGTATGTCGGTATGTCAGCAATGTCAGTATGTCAGTAATGTCAGTAATGTCAGTAATGTCAGTATGCCAGTAATGTCAGTAATGTCAGTATGTCAGTATGTCAGTATGTTAGTAATGTCAGTATGTCAGTAATGTCAGTATGTCAGTAATGTCAGTAATGTCAGTATGTCAGTATGTCAGTATGTCAGTATGTTAGTAATGTCAGTAATGTCAGTAATGTCAGTATGTCAGTATGTCAGTATGTTAGTATGTCAGTATGTCAGTATGTTAGTAATGTCAGTATGTCAGTATGTTAGTAATGTCAGTATGTCAGTATGTCAGTATGTTAGTAATGTCAGTATGTCAGTAATGTCAGTAATGCCAGTATGTCAGTAATGTCAGTAATGTCAGTATGTCAGTAATGTCAGTAATGTCAGTATGTTAGTAATGTCAGTCTGTCAGTATGTTAGTAATGTCAGTATGTCAGTATGTCAGTATGTCAGTAATGTCAGTATGTTAGTAATGTCAGTATGTCAGTATGTTAGTAATGTCAGTAGTGTCAGTATGTCAGTATGTCAGTATGTTAGTAATGTCAGTATGTCAGTATGTCAGTATGTTAGTAATGTCAGTATGTTAGTAATGTCAGTAATGTCAGTATGTCAGTATGTCAGTATGTTAGTAATGTCAGTATGTCAGTATGTCATTATGTTAGTAATGTCAGTATGTCAGTATGTTAGTAATGTCAGTATGTCAGTATGTTAGTAATGTCAGTATGTCAGTATGTTAGTAATGTCAGTATGTCAGTATGTTAGTAATGTCAGTATGTCAGTATGTTAGTAATGTCAGTATGTCAGTATGTTAGTAATGTCAGTATGTCAATATGTCAGTATGTCAGTATGTTAGTAATGTCAGTATGTCAGTATGTCAGTATGTCAGTAATGTCAGTATGTCAGTAATGTCAGTATGTCAGTAATGTCAGTATATCAGTATGTCAGTATGTTGTAATGTCAGTAATGTCAGTATGTCAGTAATGTCAGTAATGTCAGTATGTCAGTATGTCACTATGTCAGTAATGTCAGTAATGTCAGTATGTCAGTAATGTCAGTAATGTCAGTATGTCAGTAATGTCAGTATGTCGGTATGTCAGCAATGTCAGTATGTCAGTATGTCAGTATGTCAGTATGTCAGTATGTTAGTAATGTCAGTATGTCAGTATGTTAGTAATGTCAGTATGTCAGTATGTTAGTAATGTCAGTATGTCAGTATGTCAGTATGTCAGTATGTTAGTAATGTCAGTATGTTAGTAATGTCAGTATGTCAGTATGTCAGTATGTTAGTAATGTCAGTATGTCAGTATGTTAGTAATTTCAGTATGTCAGTATGTCAGTATGTTAGTAATGTCAGTATGTCAGTATGTTAGTAATGTCAGTATGTCAGTATGTTAGTAATGTCAGTATGTCAGTATGTTAGTAATGTCAGTATGTCAGTATGTTAGTAATGTCAGTATGTCAGTATGTTAGTAATGTCAGTATGTCAGTATGTTAGTAATGTCAGTATGTCAGTATGTTAGTAATGTCAGTATGTCAGTATGTTAGTAATGTCAGTATGTCAGTATGTTAGTAATGTCAGTATGTCAGTATGTTAGTAATGTCAGTATGTCAGTATGTTAGTAATGTCAGTATGTCAATATGCTTCAGATCTGAAAAAAACATATAATTATCAAACGAGCATGCGCACCCACACACATTAAAAAACAAAATGTCGTGACATAAAATTCCATCATCATGCTCAATCGCTTAACTGCATATTCCCCCCTTCACCTCCCTCCCCTCCCTCCCATTCCCAGGACCTGTATGAACTAGTGTCCAGGCTCCAAGCAGCTCTTCCACCCTGAGACATCTCATCACATCGCTAACAGCTCCTATTGCCTTGTGATTAACACACCATAAAAGAATGTGATGGCTTCAAGAAACAGTGGGAGAGGCAGGCTGCTCAGCCAGGCCCAGTGGAAGAGGACTGATGGTAGGATGGGAAGGTGAATACTGTCTATAGTCTATAATTAAACCAGTCTGCACTTGATGAAAGCAGATCACACTGGCAGGCCAGAGCCTTCACAGCTATTTTTTTTTTACGACATAATTACAGTCCAAATCAAATGAGAAGATTTTATATTAGATGAGCATGTGTCCAATGTCAACAATGACACTGACTGACCCCCTCGGGCAGAAAGAGGGAGAGAGGAAGAGCGCCTGCCAGCCGCCATGCTGCGGTAATTTACCTGCCTGTGTTTAGGTGCTCTGGGGAGGTCTGGCTGAATAAACTAGAATTACACCACATAGAAAAGGGAGGTAGAGATGGGAGGGAAAGAGGGAATGTTTGCGTGTGTGTGTGAGAGAGAGAGAGAGAGAGAGAATGAGAAAGAGAGAGAGAGAGGGAGAATGAGAGAGAGAGAGAGAATGAGAGAGAGAGAGAGAGAGAGAGAGAGAGAGAGAGAGAGAGAGGTAGAGACAGAAAGCAATAGAGGGTAAGAAAGAAAGAGAGGGAGAGTAAATATGCAGACAAACGGTGTGGTTTTAGCAGGAAGACAAACAAACACTTTGCTTGACTGTTCTTCTACAGAGAGGTGTCACAGCGTCTTAGAGACCTCTGTCACCATGACCCGTACAGCAATCACAGAGATAAACACAGGATCAACTTGATAAAGACACACGTCAGTGTTGAGCTAGAATAGATTACCACCTGTCTTCACCCTCTGAGGTTAATAGGTGTTTCATCAACAAGGTTCACTCTTCCATACACAACTTCTCAATGGGGAATGTTATGCTCGTTATGATAGGGTAGGTGTTCAGACTTAAGTTAACTGGAGCATCTACATGTTGAACAATGGCCTCTGGTTCTTCTTTAGTTAGAAGGGGATTGTATGAACAAGGGGCAGTACATTTATTTTATTTGTAGTTAAATCAAATTGTTGATCATTACTGTTTGTGAAATGTACAACTTTGAATACCAGGCGACATCTTTCTCCAGTGAATGAAACAGAAACAACCTCCCACTGAGTTGGTATGGAAGTGTTTTTTTCTCTCCGAATAAGTAAGTATTTATTTCCTTTACTTCAATGTACGGTCGATACAACCACTGAGTCATTGTTCCTCTCTGGGTCAGAACTCCCTGAGGGGATAGAATCCTCTGATTCTAGAATACCACAGCTGTCATGTGACCACACTTCTCAGAGTTTCCTGACCACCCTTCTAAAAAGCCCTCTCTCTCTTTCCTTCTTTTTCTTGGTCCATCTCTCCATCCCTGCCTTTCTCTCTCACAGTTCTGCCCTCTCTCTGTCTCTGCCTCCATCCCTCTCTCTGGTTCTCAGGGGCTGCACAGCTGGAGTAGATTTGCTCTGGTCGCAGTCTTCACCTCTCTAGCGCAATGCAACCTAGCGCAGACTACCCTGCCCGTTCGGGCGGGCAGCGCCAACATTTGATTGGCCACCGGTCAGAGTCAGGAACAGTAGATTAGTAACTGGATACAGACAGCAGGATCCATGGGGGCCCGGTCAGCCAGAGGAAAGAGGGTTCTTTGTGACGGCTCTGTGTGGTCGAGACCTGGACCACAACCCCTACTGCCACCCTGTTTAGTAGAGGACGTGGTTTTACTAAGACCAGTGATTTCAGAGTTCACTCTCTCTGTGACTGCCTGTCCCTGTCTCTCTATGTGACCAAATCGCCTCCCAGCCCTTTTGGTTAAGGGAGAATGAGAGACCTCCTTACTGCTGTCACTGTATCCCACTTTTTTCAAAGGGCATCAGATACTTGGAGACGAAGACAGGCTTTGGAAAAAGACAGTGGGGCGTTACATTACATCTGTTAAGATGACTTAAAGGGAAGTGTAATGGCATGTCATATGTGAACTATGACATTGGCTAGCTGCTGGTATTGGCTAGGAGAGCTGTGGTGACCAGTAGTGGCTAGGAGAGCTGTGGTGGCTAGGAGAGCTGTGGTGACCAGTAGTGGTTAGGAGAGCTGTGGTGGCCAGAAGTGGCTAGGAGAGCTGTGGTGACCAGTAATGGCTAGGAGAGCTGTGGTGGCTAGGAGAGCTGTGGTGACCAGTAGTGGCTAGGAGAGCTGTGGTGACCAGTAGTAGCTAGGAGAGCTGTGGTGGCCAGAAGTGGCTAGGAGAGCTGTGGTGGCTAGTAGTGGCTAGGAGAGCTGTGGTGGCAAGCAGTAGCTAGGAGAGCTGTGGTGGCCAGTAGTGGCTAGGCGAGCTGTGGTGGCTAGTAGTGGCTAGGAGAGCTGTGGTGGCTAGGAGAGCTGTGGTGGCCAGCAGTGGCTAGGAGAGCTGTGGTGGCCAGAAGTGGCTAGGAGAGCTGTGGTGGCTAGTAGTTGCTAGGAGAGCTGTGGTGACCAGTAGTGGCTAGGAGAGCTTTGGTGGCTAGGAGAGCTGTGGTGACTAGTAGTGGCTAGGAGAGCTGTGGTGACCAGTAGTGGCTAGGAGAGCTGTGGTGGCCAGTAGTGGCTAGGAGAGCTGTGGTGGCAAGCAGTGGCTAGGAGAGCTGTGGTGGCCAGTAGTGGCTAGGAGAGCTGTGGTGGCTAGTAGTGGCTAGAGCTGTGGTGGCTAGTAGTGGCTAGGAGAGCTGTGGTGGCTAGTAGTTGCTAGGAGAGCTGTGGTGACCAGTAGTGGCTAGGAGAGCTGTGGTGGCTAGGAGAGCTGTGGTGACTAGTAGTGGCTAGGAGAGCTGTGGTGACCAGTAGTAGCTAGGAGAGCTGTGGTAGCCAGAAGTGGCTGGAGAGCTGTGGTGGCTAGTAGTGGCTAGGAGAGCTGTGGTGGCAAGCAGTGGCTAGGAGAGCTGTGGTGGCCAGTAGTGGCTAGGAGAGCTGTGGTGGCTAGTAGTTGCTAGGAGAGCTGTGGTGACCAGTAGTGGCTAGGAGAGCTGTGGTGGCTAGGAGCTGTGGTGACTAGTAGTGGCTAGGAGAGCTGTGGTGACCAGTAGTGGCTAGGAGAGCTGTGGTGGCCAGTAGTGGCTAGGAGAGCTGTGGTGGCTAGTGTAGTGGCTAGGAGAGCTGTGGTGGCTAGTAGTGGCTAGGAGAGCTGTGGTGGCTAGTAGTTGCTAGGAGAGCTGTGGTGACCAGTAGTGGCTAGGAGCTGTGGTGGCTAGGAGAGCTGTGGTGACTAGTAGTGGCTAGGAGAGCTGTGGTGACCAGTAGTGGCTAGGACAGCTGTGGTGGCTAGGAGAGCTGTGGTGACAAGAAGTGGCTAGGAGAGCTGTGGTGGCTAGGAGAGCTGTGGTGGCTGAGAGCTGTGGTGACAAGTAGTGGCTAGGAGAGCTGTGGTGGCCATAAGTGGCTAGGAGAGCTGTGGTGGCTAGGAGAGCTGTGGTGACCAGTATTGGCTAGGAGAGCTGTGGTGGCTAGGAGAGCTGTGGTGACAAGTAGTGACTAGGAGAGCTGTGGTGGCTAGGAGAGCTGTGGTGACTAGTAGTGGCTAGGAGAGCTGTGGTGACCAGTAGTGGCTAGGACAGCTGTGGTGGCTAGGAGAGCTGTGGTGACAAGAAGTGGCTAGGAGAGCTGTGGTGGCTAGGAGAGCTGTGGTGGCTAGGAGAGCTGTGGTGACAAGTAGTGGCTAGGAGAGCTGTGGTGGCCATAAGTGGCTAGGAGAGCTGTGGTGGCTAGGAGAGCTGTGGTGGCCAGGTGGCTAGGAGAGCTGTGGTGGCCAGTAGTGGCTAGGAGAGCTGTGGTGACCAGTAGTAGCTAGGAGAGCTGTGGTGGCCAGAAGTGGCTAGGAGAGCTGTGGTGGCCAGTATTGGCTAGGAGATCTGTGGTGGCCAGAAGTGGCTAGGAGTGCTGTGGTGGCCAGCAGTACTCAGTGTGGACACATCCATGTGGCCTTTGATGATTACAGTATGACAGCTTTGAAACCTGCAGGGTTAAACCTGTGATGGGAACCATGAGAATGGAATATACTTCATGTTAGATGTCAGTCCTCTGCTCTGCTGTCCAGAAGCTAGAAGCCTGCAGCGACGGAACGATGCACAACTTGGCACACAGTGGAGAATCTAAAAACGCACCCTTCCATGAGGGCAGAAAGATTTGTGAATTGGCAAAATTATAGCAATAGTTATATAGAGTACAGGGGATTTGTGGTCTACCCTAAAGAGACAGCAAACTTTCTGGGGGAAATGCACAGTTTACATTGGTCTTGAGTGGCAAAAGTTTGTGATTTACTGTCTTGTACAATCTGCTTCCCTCCTTGCTTTTCTGCTTCCTGCTTTTCTGCTTCCTGCTTTTCTGCTTCCTGCTTTTCTGCTTCCTGCTTTTCTGCTTCCTGCTTTTCTGCTTCCTGCTTTTCTGCTTCCTGCTTTTCTGCTTCCTGCTTTTCTTCTTCCTGCTTTTCTGCTTCCTGCTTTTCTGCTTCCCTCCCTGCTTTTCCGCTTCCTGCTTTTCTGCTTCCCTCCCTGCTTTTCTTTCTAAATAAAATCACATTTTATTGGTCACACACACATGGTTAGCAGATGTTAATGTGAATGTAGCTAAATGCTTCTAGTTCCAATATCTAACAAGTGAACAGTTGAAGTCGGAAGTTTACATACACTTAGGTTGGAATCATTAAAACTCATTTTTCAACCACTCCACAAATTTCTTGTTAACAAACTATAGTTTTGGCAAGTCTGTTAGGACATCTACTTTGTGCAGGACACAAGTCTGTTAGGACATCTACTTTGTGCAGGACAAACGTCTGTTAGGACATCTACTTTGTGCAGGACACAAGTCTGTTAGGACATCTACTTTGTGCAGGACACAAGTCTGTTAGGACATCTACTTTGTGCAGGACACAAGTCAGTTAGGACATCTACTTTGTGCAGGACAAACGTCTGTTAGGACATCTACTTTGTGCATGACAAACATCTGTTAGGACATCTACTTTGTGCATGACAAACGTCTGTTAGGACATCTACTTTGTGCATGACAAACGTCTGTTAGGACATCTACTTTGTGCAGGACAAACATCATTTTTCCAACAATTGTTTACAGACAGATCATTTCACTTCTAATTCACTGTATCATAATTCCAGTGGGTCAGAAGTTTACATACATTAAGTTGACTGTGCATTTACACAGCTTGGAACATTCCAGAAAATGATGTCATGGCTTTAGAAGCTTCTGATAGGCTAATTGACATAATTTGAGTCAATTGGAGGTGTACCTGTGGATGTATTTCAAGGCCAACCTTCAAACTCAGTGCCTCTTTGCTTGACGTTATGGAAAAATCAAAAGATATAAGCCAAGACCTCAGAAAAACCATTGTAGACCTCCACAAGTCTGGTTCATCCTTGGGAGCAATTTCCAGACACCTGAAGGTACCACGTTCATCTGTACAAACAATAGTATGCAAGTATAAACACCATGGGACCACGCAGCTGTCATACCACTCTGGAAGGAGACGCATTCTGTCTCCTAGAGATGAACGTACTTTGGTGAGAAAAGTGCAAATCAATTCCAGAACAACATCAAAGGACCTTGTGAAGATGCTGGAGGAAACAGGTTCAAATGTATCTATATCCACAGTAAAACGAGTCCTATTTCGACATAACCTGAAAAGCCGCTCAGCAAGGAAGAAGCCACTGCTCCAAAACTGCCATAAAAAAGGTTTGTAACTGCACATGAGGACAAAGATCGTACTGTTTGGAGAAATGTCCTCTGGTCTGATGAAACAAAAATAGATCTGTTTGGCCATAATGACCATCATTATGTTTGGAGGAAAAAGGGGGAGGCTTGCAAGCCGAAGAACACCATCCCAAACGTGAAGCACGGGGGTGGCAGCACAATGTTGTGGGGGTGCTTTGCTCCAGGAGGTACTGGTGCACTTCACAAAACAGATGGCATCATGAGGGAGGAAACTTATGTGGATATATTGAAGCAACATCTCAAGAATGATCAGGAAGTTTGGGTCAAGCAAATGGGTCTACCAAATGGACAATGACCCCAAGCATACTTCCAATGTTTGGTAAATGACTTAAGGACAACAAAGTCAAGGTATTGGAGTGGCCATCACAAAGCCCTGACCTCCATCCTATAGAACATTTGTGGGCAGAACTGAAAAACGTGTGCGAGCAAGGAGGCCTACAAACCTGACTCAGTTACACCAGCTCTGTCAGGAGGAATGGGCCAAAATTCACCCAATTTATTGTGGGAAGCTTGTGGAAGGCTACCTGAAACATTTGACCCAAGTTAAACAATTTAAAGGCAATGCTACCAAATACTAATTGAGTGTATGTAAACTTCTGACCCACTGGGAATGTGATGAAAGAAATAAAAGCTAAAGAAAATCACCCTCTCAACTATTATTCTGACATTTCACATTCTTAAAATAAAGTGGTGATCCTAACTGACCTAAAACAGGGAATTTTACCAGGATTAAATGTCAGGAATTGTGAAAAACTGAGTTTAAATGTATTTGGCTAAGGTGTATGTAGACTTCCGACTTCAACTGTATGTGCATATAAATATATGGATGAGCGATGAACAAGCGGCATAGGCAAGGTGCAATTGATGATAAAAAATACACTATCTACATATCATATGAGTAATGGAAGATATGTAATCATTATTAAAGTGTCATTATTTAGAGTGACATTGTATAAAGTGACTAGTGATCCATTTTTTAAAGTGGCCAGTGATTGGGTCTCAATGTAGGCAGCAGCCTCTCTGAGTTAGTGATTGGGTCTCAATGTAGGCAGCAGCCTCTCTGAGTTAGTGATTGGGTCTCAATGTAGGCAGCAGCCTCTCTGAGTTAGTGATTGGGTCTCAATGTAGGCAGCAGCCTCTCTGAGTTAGTGATTGGGTCTCAATGTAGGCAGCAGCCTCTCTGAGTTAGTGATTGGGTCTCAATGTAGGCAGCAGCCTCTCTGAGTTAGTGGTGGCTGTTCAGACTCTCGGTCCCCGCTTTAATGCACCTGTACTGACCTCGCCTTCTGGATGATAGCGGGGTGAACAGGCAGTGGCTCGGGTGTTTTTCCTCTCTCTGTGTCTGTTGCCCTGGGGGCCCAGGCGGGGACAGGCTTGACAACTACTGGCCTGATATCAATACCCTGGAAACTATGAGCTATGAGTATTTCTGTGTTAGTGCTGCTATCTGGAACTATCCGGGATTAGGTGACTGCCTTAAATTATGATGTAACAGAGCCTATAGCTAGAATCTGCGTCTCTCTCACGTCGCCATGGCAGTCTGCATTGTCATAGGTTGAGTTAGTACTTCCCCATTTCAAAACGTTTTGTCCCTGAACATTACCCCGCTAACACCTGCATGTCATGTGGCGTAATGTCATGTGGTAGACAGTCAACCTAAAACACACAGTGTCCATTATATTTCAAAGAGAAGGACCGCCATGATTCACAATAAAGACTCCAATAAGGCAGTGGCAGACATGGCTCATGGCTCGGTTATGTCTTCTCTAAAATACGTTTTTGAAGAAGGGATAAGAAGTTGGGAAGGATGTCTGGACGGCGACCCCTTCATGTCTCAAGTACAGGGGAATGAAAAGAGGAGAGACCTGAAGTGTTGGTGGGTCAGTATCATAACTTTTGTTCCTCTGTGTTTTGACAGGTGTAGATTGAGTGGGCTCTGTACCAGACTATAGTTGCCATTTTCTCCTGTGGGTCATCTTTGGTGTTTTACCTCAGCAGTGCCTTAAACACTTGTAGGACTTTTTTTTTAAAGAATGGTAGTGTAAGATGAGTGAAAGGAAGATTGGCAATCCCTTAAATATATCATTACTGACAGCAAATAATTAGACTTCATAAAGTATTCATGGCCCTTGACTTATTCTATATTTTGATGTGTTACTACATTCAACATTTATTAAATATATTTTTTTTGTCATCTACACACAATACCCCATAATGACGAATTGTAAAAACATGTTTTTAGACATTTTTGCAAATGTATTTAAAATTAAATACAGAAAAATCTCATTCACATAAGTATTCACACCCCTGAGTCAATACATGCTAGAATCACCTTTGGAAGCAATTAAAGCTATGAGTCTTTCTGGGAAAGTCTCCAAGAGCTTTGCACTTAAACTCTCCTTCCAGACTCATATTAAACATCTCCAGTCCAAAATCAAATCTAGAATCGGCTTTCTATTTCGCAACAAAGCCTCCTTCACTCACGCAGCCAAACTTACCCTCGTAAAACTGACTATAAACTGACTATCCAACTGATCCTCGACTTCTTCCAACACTCCACTCAGCAAACTGGTTTATCACAGTGCCATCCGTTTTGTTACCAAATCACCTTATACCCCCCACCACTGCGACCTGTATGCTCTAGTTGGCTGGCCCTCGCTACATATTCGTCGTCAGACCCACTGGCTCCAGATCATCTATAAATCTATGCTAGGCAAAGCTCTGCCTTATCTCAGTTCACTGGTCACGATAACAACACCCACCCGTAGCACACGTTCCAGCAGGTATATCTCACTGATCATCCCCAAAGCCAACACCTCATTTGGCCGCCTTTCGTTCCAGTTCTCTGCTGCCAGTGACTGGAACGAATCGCAAAAATCGCTGAAGTTGGAGACTTTTATTTTCCTCACCAACTTTAAACATCTGCTATCTGAGCAGCTAACCGATCGCTGCAGCTGTACATAGTCCATCGGTAAATAGCCCACCCAATCTACCTACCTCATCCCCATACTGTTTTTATTTTATTTACTTTTCTGCTCTTTTGCACACCAGTATCTCTACTTGCACATCATCATCTGCTCATTTATCACTCCAGTGTTAATCTGCTAAATTGTAATGATTCACTCCTATGGCCTATTTATTGCCTTACCTCCTCATGCCTTTTGCACATACTGTATACAGACTTTCTTTTTTTCTACAGTGTCATTGACTTGTTTATTGTGTTATTGGCTCTTTAATTGTTTACTCCATGTGTAACTCTGTGTTGTTGTCTGTGTCACACTGCTTTGCTTTATCTTGGCCAGGTCGCAGTTGTAAATGAGAACTTGTTCTCAACTAACCTACCTGGTTAAATAAAGGTGTTGAAAAATATATTTAATAAAACCTGGATTGTACAAAATCATTTTTTTTTCAAAATTCTTCAAGCTCTATCAAATTAGTTGTTGATCATTGCTAGACAATGATTTTCAGGTCTTGCAATAGATTTTCAAGTAGATTTAAGTCAAAACTTCACCACTCAGTTCCTGTCTTCTTGGTAAGCAACTCTAGTGGAGACTTGGCCTTGTGTTTTAGATTATTGTCCTGCTTGAAGGTGAATTCATCTCCCAGTGTCTAGTGGACAGCAGTGCTTAGTTCCATTCCGTTTCTTTTTTACTCTGAAAAATTCCACAGTCCTTAACAATTACAATCAAATTGTACTTGTCACAGGCGCTGAATACAACAGGTGTAGGTAGACCTTACAGTGAAATGCTTACTTACAAGCCCTTAACCAACAATGCAGTTTAAGAAAAATACAAAAAAAAGTAAGAAATAAAGTAGAGCAGCAGCAGTAAAATAACAATAGCGAGGCTATATACAGGGTACTACGGTACAGAGTCAATGTGGAGGCTATATACAGTGTACTACGGTACAGAGTCAATGTGGAGGCTATATACAGTGTACAGATACGGTACAGTCAATGTGGAGGCTATATACAGGGTATTACGGTACAGAGTCAATGTGGAGGCTATATACAGGGTATCAATACGGTACAGAGTCAATGTGGAGGCTATATACAGGGTATTACGGTACAGAGTCAATGTGGAGGCTATATACAGGGTATTACGGTACAGAGTCAATGTGGAGGCTATATACAGGGTATTACGGTACAGAGTCAATGTGGAGGCTATATACAGGGTATTACGGTACAGAGTCAATGTGGAGGCTATATACAGGGCTATCGGTACAGTCAATGTGGAGGCTATATACAGGTGCTATCGGTACAGAGTCAATGTGCGGGGGCACCGGTTAGTCGAGGGAATTGAGGTAATATGTACGTTTAGGTAGAGTTATGAAAGTGACTATGCATAGATAGTAACAGAGAGTAGCAGCAGAGTAAAAGAGAGGGGGGGCAATGCAAATGGTCTGGGTAGCAATTTTCTTAGATATTCAGGAGGCTTATGGCTTGGGGGTAGAAGCTGTTTAGAAGCCTCTAGGATCTAGCGTTCTAGTACCGCTTGCCGTGCTGTAGCAGAGAGAACAGACTATGACTGGGGTGGCTGGAGTCTTTGACAATTTGTAGGGCCTTCCCCTGACACCGCCTGGTATAAAGGTCCTGGATGGCAGAAAGCTTGGCCAAATTGATGTACTGGGCCATACGCACTAACCTCTGTAGTGCCTTGCGGTCGGAGGCCAAGCAGTTGCCATACCAGGCAGTGATGCATTCCATCAGGATGCTCTTGATGGTGCAGCTGTAGAACCTTTTAAGGATCTGAGGAACAATGCCAAATCTTTTCAGGCTCCCTAGGGGGAATATGTTTTTTAGTGTCCTCTTCATGACTGTCTTGGTGTGCTTGGACCAAGGAACTTGAAGCTCTCAACCTGCTCCACTACAGCCCCGTCGATGAGAATGGGGGCGTGCACGGTCCTCCTTTCCCTGTAGTCCACAATCATCTCCTTTGTCTTGATCACGTTCAGGGAGAGGTTGTTGTCCTGGCACCACATGGTCAGGTTTCTGACCTCCTCCCTATAGGCTGTCTCGTCGTTGTCAATGATCAGGCCAACCACTGTTGTGTCATCGACAAACTTAATGATGGTGTTGGAGTCGTGCCTGGCTGCGCAATCATGAGTGAACAGGGAGTACAGAAGGGGACTGAGCACGCACCCATGAGGGGCCCCCGTGTTGAGGATCAGCATGGCAGATGTGTTGTTACCCACCCTTACCACCTGGGGTCGGCCCGCCAGGAAGTCCAGGATCCAGTTGAAAAGGGAGGTGTTTAGTCCCAGGGTCCTTAGCTTATTGATGAGCTTTGAGGGCACTATGGTGTTGAACGCTGAGCTGTAGTCAATGAATAGCATTATCACATAGTAGGTGTTCCTTTTGTCCAGGTGGGAAAGGGCAGTGTGGAGTGCAATAGAGATTGCATCATCTGTGGATCTGTTGGGGTGGTATGCAAATCGGAGTGGGTCTAGGGTTTCTGGGACAGTGGGGTTGGTGTGAGCCATGACCAGCCTTTCAAAGCACTTCATGGCTGCAGATGTGAGTACTACAGGTCAGTAGTCATTTAGGCAGGGTACCTTAGACAGGGACTATGGTGGTCTGCTTAGAACATGTTACTATTACAAACTCAGATAGGGAGGGTTTGAAAATGTCAGTGAAGACACTTGCCAGTTGGTCAGCGCATGCTCGGAGTACATGTCCTGGTAATCCGTCTGTCCCTGCAGCCTTGTGAATGTAGACCTGTTTAAAAGTCTTACTCACATCAGCTGCGGAGAGCGTGACCACACAGTGGTCCGGAACAGCTGATGCTCTCATGCATGTTTCAGTGGAACTTGCCTCGAAGTGAACATAGAAGTAATTAAGCTTGTCTGGTAGGCTCGTGTCACTGGGCAGCTTTCGGCTATGCTTCCCTTTATTGACTGTAATAGTTTGCAAGCCCTGCCACATCCAACAAGCATCGGAGCTGGTGTAGTACGATTCAATCTTAGTCCTTGTATAGAAACATTGACTGTTTGATGGTTCGTCGGAGGGCATAGCAGGATTTCTTATAAGCTTCTGGGTTTGAGTCCCGCTCTTTGAAAGCAGCAGCTCTACCCTTTAGCTAAGTGCAGATGTTGCCTGTAATCCACGGCTTCTGGTTGGGGTGTGTACGTACAGTCACTGTGGGGATAGAGTCTTCGATGCACTTATTGATGAAGCCAGTGACTCATGTGGTGTACTCCTCAATGCCATCTGAAGAATCCCAGAACATATTCCAGTCTGTGCTAGCAAAGCAGTCCTGTAGCTTAGCATCTGCTTCATCTGACCACTTTTTTATAGACTGAGTCACTGGTACTTCCTGCTTTAATTTTTGCTTGTATGCAGGATTCAGTAGGATATAATTGTGGTCAGGGCATGACATTAAACTATTTATTCACTTGTCCGTCAGGAGGTGACTGAAAATGTTTGATGCAAGAAACCACTTTAGAAAATGCATTACTATTCCCATATTACAGAGAATCAGACAAATGCTACCCGCTGCCTATTGGCTACTTAGCTTATACAAGCATTCACTTAGCATATACTTAGCTTACACAAGCATTCACTTAGCATATACTTAGCTTATACAAGCATTCGCTTAGCTTATACAAGCATTCACTTAGCATATACTTAGCTTATACAAGCATTCACTTAGCATATACTTAGCTTACACAAGCATTCACTTAGCATATACTTAGCTTACACAAGCATTCACTTAGCATATACTTAGCTTACACAAGCATTCACTTAGCATATACTTAGCTTACACAAGCATTCACTTAGCTTATACAAGCATTCGCTTAGCATATACAAGCATTCGCTTCTCAAATATGCCTAGAAATGTACACATTGTGCTCGTCAATCACCATTGCTGACTACAAATGATCAAACTGGGCTAATAACTTTCAAAGAATATGAACAAAATTGCACACGTGGCTACATGCAGCTGATGCTTTGATGTCAAAACAAGCGCATCTACTCGCTGATGCTGTAAACACCATCCAGTTCAAAGTAAACGGCACAGATCCATATATGGCAATGGTCAATTTGCATTCTGGCTTAGTGTACCGCTGATTGTTTATGCCGCACCGGTCTACGTAGAGTAGTGGGCTGAGTAGTGCTTGTCAATGCAATAGAATCCAACGCCAATGTGTTCTGCCTACAAAATCTCTTGCGTAGTTCATTAGTCAGTATGTTGCACTGAAAATGGCTAATATCTCAAGTCAAGCAAAATTGCCACAGTAAGAGCCATTCCCGTGTCAGATAAAAGTTGATTAACCATTTAAAATATTGGGACTACTAAGCCTCTGAGAACGACTTGGATAACATTGAATTAACCAGGTTCAAGTTCTGGAGACTAGTGGTTTGTTAGACAAATTTGGAAGCCCACTGTCCAATTAAGTGATCTAATGTCAATTGCTTGGTCACAGCTTAAAACTAACCCTTCTTGGTTATATTTGTTAGAAAATATATGCAGTCATAGAGCCTAGGACTGCAGTCATGTTATAGCCAGCCAATTTAAGAGATGTTAAGATTTGAACTAATGTACCAGTCGCAACTTTCAATTAAAGTATAACACCCAAGAGACTTAAAAAATATTACATTAAAAACTGTAGAAAGCCAATCAGTTCTTTAGTCAATAGACAAAATAAACATTGTATCATTTATTAAGTCATGAAAACATAGGAATGCAGGTTAGTGTCGATGGATGGTGCTGAGGAAGACAAGAAACAAGTGTTACTCAGGACAGAGAGACTTCAAAACTTGAACCTGGTTAATTCATTATCCAAGTTGTTCTTAGAGGCTTAGTAGACCCTATGACTGTAGTAATAGTGATGTCCAAAACTACAGCCGTTGACTGGGATCCGAGGAACACAACAAAGTGCTAAAAGTATTAGCAACGTATATTGGTTACAATTATGTACAGAAATCCAGGAACCCTACTTCTGACTCATTCCAGAGAGCACTGATTAAGCCAGGGGACCACGGGTCTAGAACATCCTGTCAAAGGTTCCGAGGGTCAGAACTGGAGATGACCTGAGAAGAACTGGAACCAGCTACAACCTGGGGAGCATCAGACACCCAGAACAAGTTAGTCATGCTTTAGTTTATTATACTGCACAGAAAATGGCTGAAAAAAAATATATACCTGTGGTTTCATGACGGTACTGTCATGAAAACCATAGTTACTCCCTGGCTCTGCTGGGAAGGACTGGAGCCAATCTGACCCTTGGCAGAGCTAGAGTCCTCTTTACCTTGGTATCACTGGGTTCAGGAAACAGCTGTTTGTATGTGACAGTAGGATGGTACCAGATGAAGCTGGCCGAGTTACATTGGTCATTCCCATGCTCATAGCAGGTTCTGAGATGGCTGGTGCCAGCAGGGATCTTCAGTGATGAACAGCTCACCATAATTAGCCTCAAGCCCTTCTTGGCTAGGCTCGGGGCTAACAACTCAGGGTGGGGCTGCTGTAGCAGGGAGTGGGGCTGGAATAGAACCTGCCGCCACTGCACCCTCAGGAAGTGGGAACCGTTGGTCTTCAGACATTCAATCTGAGAGAAGCCCTGCCTAGAACTTACTTGGAGACTGAAAGGTGAGGTAGTGGAAGTATACTAGGGTAAGGTACTCCAGAAGGAACACACCCAGCCTGTTCAGAGTCTGAGGAATGAAGGGGGAAGCAGCAGTCTTACAAATCCTTTTATAAGAGTTCAGATCAGAACGCTGAACACTTGGACAACACCACAACTCCCAGATGCGACAGGACCAGGGAGCTTTGAAGGGCCGCTATGGCCAGGTACAACAGTTCTTGGGTCATAGCCAGGTCGATCATGCGGTTAAGGCAACCTCAGGGAAAATGAGTCCATTCTGTAGGCTGGGGAAGATAGATGTTTAGTACTATTATCTTTTAGAAGCTGAAAACTCACATTAAAGGCCTTAAAAAAGAAAAAAAAAAATCACACCAAAAGGTCGTGGCAAAAACATTTTCCCAACACTGTTGAGCACAGCCAGTTGGTGTTCTTAACTTGTTGATAGGGATTACAATGAACACAAGCAGTTTAAAAACACACAAAGCCAAACATCACGCAAACATCACGCAAACATCACGCAAACATCACGCAAACATCACGCAAACATCACGCAAACATCACGCAAACATCACGCAAACATCACGCAAACATCACGCAAACATCACGCAAACATCACGCAAACATCACGCAAACATCACGCAAACATCACGCAAACATCACGCAAACATCACGCAAACATCAGCCATTGCACAATGAGAATTGTTGATGAGAAGAAGAGATGCTGGAGTGTATTTATATGTTGTAGAGGACACCCTGTAACCAATCACAGCCCGATTAGATAACGATGGACAGCTGAAGTTAATTGAGGCCCAGATCCACACCAACCATTATCCCTACCCAGTTGCCCTTGTGTGCATCTGACTGAAATTGGATATTAGGGTGTAGGGGTTGAGTTGGACTTAGACAAGGCAAGTGAATTAACACCAGCTGGCCAGCATTGTCCAATCAGGCTGTGATTGGTTACAGGTTGTCCTCTACTACATATAAATACACACCACAGTTATTTCTCTATACTTCATATGTTCAATGACTATTATGGTGTTTAAGTGCTGTGTAGTGTAAGTGACAGTGAATGAGATTCTTTTTCTCAGTACGTGTTGTAGTCTACATCATGTAACTGTTTGTTGTTATCTAGGGGGCTGTTCCTGGTTTTGCTGTTCTGGGATGTTCATTGCTATCCCTATCAACAAGGTAAGAACAATGGATTACTGTATGCAACATGTGTTGGGTAATGTCTGCCAATACCTTTTTTTTTTTTTTTTTTTTGTACTCGCACTTAAGGTTTGAATAGTGACGTTTCTAAGATGTGAAAAGTAATATGCTCTTCTCTCCTCAGCCTACAGGTTGGGCCAAGTCTACCCAAGAATTTCAACTCTATGGTCCACTTGTCAAACCCAGCCAAATTAACGCCTACACACGTTACTTCCTTAAACATGAACCCATTTCTTCTGGTTCAAGCCTCCCTGTTCCTGTTGACTCTAGGAGTCCTATTGATGGGGGCTCCAATCTTGGTATTTAGAGTTTTGCTCCCTTGAAGACTACTGCTTCCCCTTACCTCGTTCCTCAGGCTCCTGAACAGACTGGATGTCTTTCTGCAGGAGTAGCTTACCCTAGTTTTCTTCCTTTACCTCCACGGTGTGAGTCTTCACCAAGTACCTTCCAGGCAGGGGAAATCTCTCACTTTGAGAGTGTTTATGAACATGGCAACAGAGTGAGTTTGAAGACCAATGGTTCCCACTTCCTGAGGGTGCAGTTGAGGCAGGTTCTATTCCAGCCCCACTCCCTGCTACAATAGCCCCACCCCTATCCCAAGTTATTAGACCAGAACCTAGCCAGGAAGGTCTTGAGGCTCATTATGGGGAGCTGTTCATCACTAGGAAGTTCCCTGCTGGCATCATCACCCATTTAAGAACCACATATGACCAATGGAGCTCAGCTAGTTTCGTCAGGTACCATCCTGCTCCCGTCCAATACCGACCACTATCTCCTCATGCCCGCCGGCAGTGACCAGTAGGAGAAGGTACAGTTTTTGGCTTTGCTTTGTCACATGTTTTTTGACGTGTTGAGCAGCTGTGACACTTTCGATCTCATCCTCAGGTTCTGTGCTAACCTGGATCCTGCTGTTTCATGGCTGTGTTGCTTACTAATAAACCTACTTGAGAAATGTATATTGTTTGGGTTTGCTTATATATTTTCCTCAAGCATTGTTTGGTTCTACACACTAGTAGGAACATTCAGTTTGTACAATATACATGTCATCAAATTTTAACTTCCTACTCCATTGCTTTTCTACAGCCATCCTTATCTACCAAATCCAGTTGCTGAGATTGACTGTCCCTTGCAGAGCTCATGCCCACATTTGCTTGGTCTTCATTTTAGGAATTTCTGCCACTTAAGCCTCATTTGCTGAATTCCTAATCCGCTGTTCTATAGTGTTTGTTTCAACATGACCAGGGCTTGTCAGTGGTAAGTAACATGGCTGTTTCAGGCCATAGGACACCAGCTGCAGACACTTCTCACGCTCAATCAAAACCTTTTATGAAACACTTTCAAATTTCGCACTTGTCACAATGCTATACAGATACCCAGCCTAAAATCATTGAGAGCTGGGGGGGGTGGTGCAGGCTCGGAGGGGTGGCCAGACTTTAGGATGTGTCTGGTAAATGACCATGGACTACAGTGTGGTGCCAGGACAACTTCTCCCTTGCCTTCAGTAAGACCAATTATCTGATGGTAGCCAGGAAGCGGGAATGCCCACATCAACAGGCTTTAGTGGCGTGGGTTGAGGTTAAAGTATCCTGGCATCACTAAGCACTAAATGTGGTCAGCATTGTTTCATCCCCCTCAGGTGGCTGAAAAGCTTTGCCATAGGCCCCAGTATTAAAGTTCTACAGCTGCACTATTGAGAGCTGCATCACTGCTTGGTATGGCTAGAGGGAGGTGCGGCTGGCCCAGTACATCGCTGGGGACGAGCTCCCTGCAATCAGGACCTCTGATATAAGGAAGGTCTGAAATTGTGAAAGACTTCAGCCTCCCAAACCATAGACTGTTCACTCTGCAAATGGTATTGGACCACTGCCCCCCCCCCCCAATTACCCGCGCACAACTATATAAGTGTTTCTCAAAATTGGTCCTTGGGTGCACATGTTTTTTGCCCAAATGCTACACAGCTGACTCAAATGATCAAAGTTTGAGTTGATGATTTGAATCGGCTGTGTAGTTTTAGGGCATGAAATAAAAGCACCCCTTGTAGTCCTGAGGAGCGAGTTTGGGGAAAACCCTGAAACATACTGACACAACACACTCAGATTCACTCATTATGCTGTCATTTAATGTACTCGTATGTATTCTGATGCCTAGTCGCTTTACTCTGCCTTGTACATATCTACCTCATATCCCTGCACATTGATCTGGTACTCTCTGTATATAGCTATTACCCCTGAACATTGATCTGGTACTCTCTGTATATAGCTATTACCCTGCACATTGATCTGGTACTCTCTGTATATAGCTATTACCCCTGAACATTGATCTGGTACTCTCTGTATATAGCTATTACCCCTGAACATTGATCTGGTACTCTCTGTATATAGCTATTACCCCTGCACATTGATCTGGTACTGGTACTCTCTGTATATAGCTATTACCCCAGCACATTGATCTGGTACTCTCTGTATATAGCTATTACCCCTGCACATTGATCTGGTACTCTGTGTATATAGCTATTACCCCCTGAACATTGATCTGGTACTCTCCTGTATATAGCTATTACCCCTGCACATTGATCTGGTACTGGTACTCTCTGTATATAGCTATTACCCTGCACATTGATCTGGTACTGGTACTGTATATAGCTATTACCCTCTGTATATAGCTATTACCCCAGCTGGTACATTGATCTGGTACTGCACATTGATCTGGTACTGTATATAGCTATTACCCCTGCACATTGATCTGGTACTCTCTGTATATAGCTATTACCCCTGCACATTGATCTGGTACTGGATCTGGTACTCTCTGTATATAGCTATTACCCCTGCACATTGATCTGGTACTGGTACTCTCTGTCTGGTACTCTCTGTATATAGCTATTACCCCTGCATTGATCTACTCCCTGCATAGCTATTGATTGATCTGGTACTCTCTGTATATAGCTATTACCCCTGATCTGGTACACATTGATCTGACTCTGTATATAGCTACCCCTGCACATTGATCTGGTACTGTATATAGCTATATCTGGTACTCTCTGCTATTACCCCTGCACATTGATCTGGTACTCTCTGTATATAGCTATTACCCCTGCACATTGATCTGGTACTCTCTGTATATAGCTATGGTACTCTCTGTATATAGCCCCCTGCACATTGATCTGGTACTCCTGTATATAGCTATTACCCCTGAACATTGATCTGGTACTGGTACTCTATGTATATAGCTATTACCCCTTGAACATTGATCTGGTACTGGTACTCTCTGTATATAGCTATTACCCCTGCACATTGATCTGGTACTCTCTGTATATAGCTATTACCCCTGAACATTGATCTGGTACTCTCTGTATATAGCTATTACCCCTGCACATTGATCTGGTACTCTCTGTATATAGCTATTACCCCTACACATTGATCTGGTACTCTCTGTATATAGCTATTACCCCTGAACATTGATCTGGTACTCTCTGTATATAGCTATTACCCCTGCACATTGATCTGGTACTCTCTGTATATAGCTATTACCCCTACACATTGATCTGGTACTCTCTGTATATAGCTATTGATCTGGTTCTCCATTCTTCTGTATTTAATTCCTCTTGTGTTATTATTTTGCAACTGCATCGTTGGTTAAGTTCTCGTAATCGAACATTTCACTGTAAGGTCTACACCTGTTGTATTCAGCGAATGTGACAACATTTTATTTTATTTCATGTTTTGGTTTCAATTGGTCCCTTATCCTTTCTGATTTGATCTACTTCTATCAACCTGTTTCTAAGACACTAAAGTTCTGTTGATTTCTCCCACCTTTTGTATTTTATGTGCTGTTTTGATCAGTGGATCTTTATTTTTTGTTTTAAGGTTCATCAAAGTAAATCCCAGCTCTTACAAGGCATCTGAACTAGTGAATTTCAGGTTGGCCTCATCCCTCTTACATATTCAATTTTAATTGGGTTTCATTTTTGGGGTGGCAGGTAACCTAGTGGTTAGAGTGTTGGACTAGTAACCAGAAAGTTACAAGATCAAGTCGCACAGCTGACAAGGTACAAATTGGTTGTTCTGCCCCTGAACAAGGCAGTTAACCCATTGTTCCCAGGCCGTCAGTGTAAATCAGAATTTATTCTTAACTGACTTGCCTAGTTAAATAAAGGTAAAATAAATGCAAATTATGACTGAGTGATTAGGCTGATTATGCTTTGGCTCCTCGGGACTTTTAGCGATTACCGATTGTTGGCAAATTTATAAGAAGTCATAAGTCATATATTAGAAAACATCAGGCAATGTCACAAACAGCCAGAGGTAGCCGTGCCGGTGACACACCGACACACACACCGACACCGACACGCACGCACATAAAACCAAATGCTGCCACTAAAATTTACATGGTGCTCAGAAATGGATTAGTGAACATCACTTGGCAATCTGTTCATGGGACCTTAATTGGATTTTAATACCGCCTCTGATCTTGTTTTCTAATTAACGTCGGTAGCTGCCAACCAAGCAGAACCGTGCAACCAGCAACACCTTTGATCCCGGCCATATGGAGCTCCTCCAAACGCCAGGGCCGTAAAAATACCCCCTCACCTCGAGTCCTCTGTGTGGGCGAAGAGAAACAGGCCTGGTGAGGAGGAAAGAGGAATGGTGGTAGAGTGAGAGGGTAGAGGGTAGAGGGAGGGGGTGGTAGGGATGAGAGGGTGGTAGGGATGAGAGGGTGGTAGGGATGAGAGGGTAGAGGGAGGGGGTGGTAGGGATGAGAGGGTAGAGGGAAGAGAGGGTGGCAGGGAAGAGGGAAGCGGGTGGCAGGGAAGAGAGGGAGGGGGAGAGGGTGGTAGAGAAGAGAGGGTAGAGGATGGGGTGGTAGAGATGAGAGGGAGAGAGGGGGTGGGAAGGGAGGGGGAGAAAGAGGGAAGAGAGGGGGGGTGTGGTAGAAAGAGGGAGAGGGACAGGGTGGTAGGGAAGAGGGGGGTTAGAGAGGGAGGGATTAGGGAGAGGGAGGGGGGGAGAAAGGAGGGAGAGAGGAGGGGAGGGAGAAGGAGGAGGGGAGGGGAGGGGGGAGGGGGGAAAGAGGGAGGGGGAGAAAGAGGGGAGAGGGAGGGAGGGATTAGAAAGGGGGGGAGAGGGAGGGAGGGAGGGGAGGGGGAAGGGGGAGAAAAGGGGTGGAGGGAGGAGGGGAGGGAGAGGGGGAGGGGGAGAAAGAGGGAGAGAGGGAGGGGGAGAAAGAGGAGAGGGAGGGGGAGAAAGAGAGGAGGGAGGGGGAGAAAGAGAAAGAGGGAGGGAGGGGGAGAAAGAGGGAGGGAGAGGGAGGGGGAGAAAGAGGAGAGAGGGAGGGGAGAAAGGGAGGGAGAAAGAGGGAGGGGGAGAAAGAGGGAGAGAGGGAGGGGGGAGAGGGAGGGGAGAAAGAGGGAGGAGAGGGGGAGGGGGAGAGGGAAAAAGAGGGAGGAGGGAGGGGGGGGAGAGAGGGAGGGGGGAAAAGAGGGAGAGAGGGAGGGGGAGAGGGAGAGGGAGAAAGAGGGAGAGAGGGAGGGGGAAAAGAGGGAGGAGGGAGGGGAGAAAGAGGGAGGGAGGGGGAGAAAGAGGGAGAGAGGGAGGGGGAGAAAGAGGGGGGAGGGGGGGGAGGGAAAGGGGAGAGAGGGAGGGGGAGAAAGAGGGAGAGAGGGAGGGGGAGAAAGAGGGAGAGAGGGAGGGGGAAAGAGGGAGGGGGAGAAAAGAGGGAGGAGGGAGGGGAGAGGGAGGGGGAGAAAGAGGGAGAGGGAGGGGGAGAAAGAGGGAGGGAGGGAGGGAGGGGGTGGAGAGGGAGGGGGAGAAAGAGGGAGAGAGGGGGTGGAGGGAGGAGAAAGAGGGAGGGAGAGAGGGAGGGAGGGAAAGAGGGGGAGAGGGAGGGAGGGAGAGAGGGAGGGAGAGAAAGAGGGGGAGAAAGAGGGAGGAGAGAGGGAGGGGGGAGGGGGAGGGAGAGAGGGGGGAGGGGAGAAAGAGGGGGAGGGAGAGGGGGAGGGAGAGGGAGAGAGGGAGGGAGGGAGAAAGAGGGAGAGAGGGAGGGGAGGGAAGAGGGAGGGAGGGGGGAGAGAAGAGGGAGGGGGAGAGAAGGGGTGGAGAGGGAGGGGGAGAAAGGGGTGGAGAGGGAGGGGGAGGGAGAGGGGGAGGGGGAGAAAGAGGAGAGAGGGAGGGGGAGAAAGAGGGAGAGAGGGAGGGGGAGAAAGAGGGAGAGAGGGAGGGGAGAAAGAGGGAGGGGGAGGGGGTGGAGAGGGAGGGGGAGAGAGGGAGAGGGGGAAAAGAGGGAGAGAGGGAGGGGGAGAGAGAGGGAGGGGAGGGGGAGAAAGAGGGAGGGAGGGAGGGGGAGAGGGAGGGGGAAAAGAGGGAGAGAGGGAGGGGGAAAGGAGGGGGGAGAGGAGGGGGGAGAAAGAGGGGGGGGAGGAGGGGGAGAAAGAGGGAGAGAGGGAGGGGGAGAAAGAGGGAGAGAGGGAGGGGGAGAGGGAGGGAGAGGGAGAGAGGGAGGGGGAGAAAGAGGGAGGGAGGGAGGGGGAGAGGGGGGGGAGAAAGAGGGAGGAGGGGAGGGAGGGGGAGAGAGGAGGGGGGAGAAAGAGGGAGAGAGGGAGAAAGGGGAGGGAGGGGGGGGAGAAAGAGGGAGAAAGAGGGAGGGAGGGAGGGGGTGAGAAAGAGGGGGGAGAGAGGGAGGGAGGGAGGGGAGGGAGGGAGAGGGAGAGGGAGAAAGAGGGAGAGAGGGGGGGGAGGGAGAGAGGGAGGGGGAGAAAGGGAGGGAGGGGGAGAGAAGGGGTGGAGAGGGAGGGGGAGAAAGAGGGGTGGAGAGGGAGGGGGAGGGAGGGGGAAGGGGGGAGGAGAAAGAGGGAGAGAGGGAGGGGGAGAAAGAGGGAGGGAGGGGGGGGGGGGAGAAAGAGGGAGAGAGGGAGGGGGGAGAAAGAGGGAGAAAGAGGGAGGGGGAGGGGGAGAAAGAGGGAGGGAGGGAGGGGGAGAAAGAGGGAGGGAGGGAGGGAGGAGAGGGAGGGGGAGAAAGAGGGAGGGAGGGAGGGGGTGGAGAGGGGGGGAAAGAGGGAGGAGGAGGGGGAGAGGGAGGGGAGAAAGAGGGGGAGGGAGAGGGAGGGGGAGGGGGAGAAAGAGGGAGGGAGGGAGGGGGAGGGAGGGAGAGGGAGGGGGAGAAAGAGGGAGGGAGGGAGGGGGAGAAGGGGGAGAAAGGGGGGGGGGGAGAAAGAGGGAGGGAGGGGGGAGAGAGGGAGGGGGAGAAAGAGGGAGGAGGGAGGGGGGGAAAGGGAGGGGGAAAAGAGGGAGGGAGGGAGGGGGTGGAGAGGGAGGGGGAGAAAGAGGGAGGGAGGGGGAGAAAGAGGGAGAGAGGGAGGGGGAGAGGAGGGGGAGAAAGAGGGAGAGAGGGGGAGAGGGAGGGGTTAGAAAGAGGGAGGGAGAGAAGGAGGGGGGGAGGGGGGGGAGAAAGAGGGAGGGAGGGAGGGGAGAGGGAGGGGGAGAAAGAGGGAGGGAGGAGAGGGAGAGGGGGAGAAAGAGGGAGGGAGGGGGTGGAGGGGAGGGGGAGAAAGAGGGAGGGAGGGAGGAGAGAGGGGAGAGGGAGGGAGAGGGAGGAGGGGGTGGAGGGGAGGGAGAAAGAGGGAGGGAGGGGGTGGAGGGGAGGGGGAGAAAGAGGGAGGGGAGGGAGGGGGTGGAGAGGGAGGGGGAGAAAGAGGGAGGGGGGAGGGGAGGGAGGGAGGGGGAGGGGGGGGAGAAAGAGGGAGAGGGAGGGGGAGAAAGAGGGGTTAGAGAGGGAGGGGGAGAAAGAGGGGAGAGAGGGGGGAGAAAGAGGGAGAGAAGAGGGAGGAGAAAGAGGGGGAGAAAGAGGGAGGGAGGGGGAGAAAGAGGGAGAAAGAGGGGGGAGGGAGGGGAAAAGAGGGAGAGAGGGAGGGGGGGGAGAGGGAGGAGGGGGGGGGAGAAAGAGGGAGAGAGGGAGGGGGAGAGGGAGAGGGAAAAAGAGGGAGAGAGGGAGGGGGAAAAGAGGGAGAGAGGGAGGGGGAGAAAGAGGGGGGGAGGGGGAGAAAGAGGGAGAGGGGAGAAAGGGGGAGAAAGAGGGAGAGAGGGAGGGGGAGAAAGAGGGAGAGAGGGAGGGGGAGAGAGGGAGGGGGGAGAAAGAGGGAGAGAGGGAGGGGGAAAGAGGGAGGGGGGAAAAGAGGGAGAGAGGGAGGGGGAGAAAGAGGAGAGGGAGGGGGAGAAAGAGGGAGAGAGGGAGGGGGAGAGGGGAGGGGGAGAAAGAGGGAGGAGGGGGGAGGTGAGAAAGAGGGAGGGAGAGAGGGAGGGAGAGGGAGAGGGGAGAAAGAGGGAGGGAGAGAGGGGGGAAAGAGGGAGAAAGAGGGAGGGGGAGAAAGAGGAGAGGGAGAGGGGGAGAAAGAGGGAGAGAGGGAGGGGGAGGGAGAGAGGGAGGGGGAGAAAGAGGGAGAGGGAGGGGGAGAAAGAGGGGAGAGGGGAGGGGGAGAAATGGGTGGAGAGGGAGGGGGAGAAAGAGGGAGAGGGGGAAGGGGGAGAAAGAGGAGAGAGGGAGGGGGAGAAAGAGGAGAGAGGGAGGGGGAGAAAGAGGGAGAGGGGAGGGGGAGAGAAAGAGGAGAGAGGGGAGAGGGGGAGAAAGAGGGAGAGAGGGAGGGGGAGAAAGAGGGAGAAAGAGGGAGGGGGAGGGGGAGAAAGAGGGAGAGAGAGAGGGAGGGGGAGAGGGAGAGGGAAAAAGAGGGAGAGAGGGAGGGGGAAAGGGGAGAAAGAGGGAGAAAGAGGGAGGGGGAGAGGGAGAGAGAAAAAGAGGGAGAGAGGGAGGGGGAGAAAGAGGGAGAGAGGAGGGGGAGAAAGAGGGGAGGGAGGGGGAGAAAGAGGGGTGGAGGGGAGAAAGAGGGAGAGAGGGAGGGGGAGAAAGAGGGAGAGAGGGAGGGGGAGAAAGAGGGAGAGAGGGGAGGGGGGAGAGAGGGGGGGGAGAAAGAGGGAGAGAGGGAGGGGGAAAAAAAGAGGGAGGGGGAAAAAGAGGGAGAGAGGGAGGGGGAGAGGGGAGAGGGGGAGAAAGAGGAGAGAGGGAGGGGGAGAAAGAGGGAGAGAGGGAGGGGAGAGGGAGGGGGAGAGAGGGAGAGGGGAGGGGGAGAGGGAGGGGGAGAGGAGGGGGAGAAAGAGGGGGAGAGGGAGGGGGAGAAAGAGGGAGAGGGGAGGGGGAGAAAGAGGGAGAGAGGGAGGGGGAGAAAGAGGGAGAGAGGGAGGGGAGAGGGAGGGGGAGAAAGAGGGAGAGAGAGGGGGAAAGAGGGAGGGGGGAGAAAGAGGGAGAAAGAGGGAGAGAGGGAGGGGGAGAAAGAGGGAGAGAGGGAGGGGGAGAAAGAGGGAGAGAGGGGGGGAGGGGGAGAGAGGGAGAGAGGGAGGGGGAGAAAGAGAGAGGGGGAGAGGGAGGGGGAAAAAGAGGGAGAGAGGGAGGGGGAGAGGGAGGGGGAAAAGAGGGAGAGAGGGAGGGGGAGAGGGAGGGGGAGAAAGAGGGAGAGAGGGGTGGAGAGGGAGAGGGAGAAAGAGGGAGAGAGGGAGGGGGAGAAAGAGGGAGAGAGAGGGAGAGAGGGAGGGGAGAAAGAGGGAGAGAGGGAGGGGGAGAAAGAGGGAGAGAGGGGGAGGGGGAGAAAGAGGGAGAGAAAGGGGAGAAAGAGTGAGGGGGGGTGGAGAGGGAGGGGAAAGAGGGAGAGAGGGGTGGAGGGGAGGGGAAAAGAGGGAGGGGGAAGGAGGGGAGAGAGGGAGAGAGGAGGGGAGGGAAAAGAGGGAGAGAGGGAGGGGGAGAGGGAGGGGGAGAAAGAGGGAGAGAGGGGGGAGAGGGAGAAAGAGGGAGAGAGGGAGGGGGAGAAAGAGGGAGAGGGGGAGAGGGAGGGGAGAAAGAGGGAGAGAGGGAGGGGGAGAAAGAGGGAGAGAGGGAGGGGGAGAGGGAGAAAGAGGAGAGAGGGAGGGGGAGAAAGAGGGAGAGAGGGAGGGGGAGAGAGAGGAGAGGGAAAAAGAGGGAGAGAGGGAGGGGGAAAGAGGGAGAGAGGGAGGGGGAGAGGGAGGGGGAGAAAGAGGGAGAGGGGAGGGGGAGAAAGAGGGAGATAGGGAGGGGGAGAAAGAGGAGAGAGGGAGGGGGAGAAAGAGGGAGAGAGGGAGGGGGAGAGGAGGGGGAAAAGAGGGAGAGAGGGAGGGGGAGAAAGAGGGAGAGAGGGGGGGGAGAGGGAGGGGGAGAAAGAGGGAGAAAGAGGGAGAGAGGGAGGGGAGAAAGAGGGAGAGAGGGAGGGGGAGAAAGAGGGAGAGAGGGAGGGGAGAGAAAGAGGGAGAGAGGGAGGGGGAGAAAGAGGGAGAGAGGGAGGGGGAGAAAGAGGGAGGGGAGAAAGAGGGAGAGAGGAGGGGGAGAAAGAGGGAGAGAGGGAGAGAGGGAAAGGGGGAGAGGGAGGGAGGGGGAGAAAGAGGGAGGGAGGGGGAGGGGGAGAAAGAGGGAGGGAGGGGGTGGAGGGGGAGATAGAGAGAGGGAGGGGGAGAAAGAGGAAGAGAGGGAGGGGGAGAAAGAGGGAGAGAGAGGGAGAGAGGGGGGGAGAGGGAGGGGGAAAAAGAGGGAGAGAGGGTGGGGGAGAGGGAGGGTTGAGAGGGAAGAGGGAGGGGGAGAGGGGGAGAAAGAGGGAGAGAGGGGGGGGAGAGGGAGGGGGAAAAGAGGGAGAGAGGGAGGGGAGAGGGAGGGGGAGAAAGAGGGAGAGAGGGATGGGGGAGAGAGGGAGGGGGGGAAAGAGGGGGGGAGAAGGAGGGAGAGAAAGAGGGGGGAGGGGGGGGAAAGAGGGAGAGAGGGGGGGGGAGAGGGAGGGGGAGAAAGAGGGAGGGTGGTGGAGGGGGGGGAGAAAGAGGGAGAGAGGGGGGGGAGGGAGGGGGAAAAGAGGGAGGGGGGGGGGAGAAAGAGGGAGAGAGGGGGGGGGGAGGGGGAGAAAGAGGGAGAGAGGGGGTGGAGGGGGAGATAGAGAGAGGGAGGGGGAGAAAGAGGAAGAGGGAGAGGGGGAGAAAGAGGGAGAGAGAGGGAGAGAGGGGGTGGAGAGGGAGGGGGAGAAAGAGGGGGTGGAGAGGGAGGGTTGAGAAAGAGGGAGGGAGGGGGAGAAAGAGGGAGAGAGGGGGTGGAGAGGGGTGGGGGGAAAGAGGGAGGGAGGGGAGGGGGAGAAAGAGGGAGAGAGGGGGTGGAGAGGGAGGGGGAGAAAGAGGGAGGGAGGGGGAGAAAGAGGGAGGGAGGGGGAGGGGGAGAAAGAGGGAGAGAGGGGGGAGAGGGAGGGGGAGAAAGAGGGGGTGGAGGGGGAGAAAGTGGGGGAGAGGGAGGGGTTAGAGAGGGAGGCAGATGTAGCATGTCAAACAACGTGTTTTTTCCATCCACAGTTTATGCAGTATAGCAAAAATCACGACAGCTGTGATGGAAAGAGGAAGTTTTGGTACAATTTCATAAACGGCCACAGTGACATGTGTCAGTAAAATGTATTATGTGAGAAATTGCAGTGGAAACACCTTTAAGCGCAAATATTTATATAATAGCCATTATATCGAAGTCACATGATGAGGGCAGCAGGCAGCCTAGTGGTTCGAGTGTTGGACTAGTACCTGAAAGGTTGCAAGATCGAATCGCTGAGCTGACAAGGTACAAATCTGTCGTTCTGCCCCTGAACAAGGCAGTTAACCCACTGTTCCTAGGCCGTCTTTGTAAATAAGAATTTGTTCATAACTGACTTGCCTAGTTAAATAAAGGTTAAAAAAATAGATGTAAAAAATGTGGATGAACTTGAAAGCGATGCTCCTTTACAATAAATATTCTGATGATCGATGCTTGACTGCAATTTGACAAATACAAACATTCTCACTCTTATCCATAATAATCTCATCATGTAGACTATTGTTTACTTATTTTAGATACTGTATCTGCAAGCTGTTGACTAGACTGCACGTGTCAATACCAGAGTAGGCATATTTGCTATTTAAAGCAACAGTTTTATGACAAAAGTATTGCAATGGAAACACATTAACCTTTAGATTTTTATTTGCTACATGAAAACTTAAGCAAAAAAAGTACATTTTGTGTGCACTTTGTCATCACGCACTCATTTTCATCTGCAACAAGTGGAAACAAACCACTGGTGGGGAAATGTGCATATTTTCTTTGTGGATTTTTGAATATGTGCATGAAAATCTTTCGCAAATTAGATGGAAACCTAGCTAGTGATTAATTTCTCTCACGATCACAGATAATTAAAGCATAAGGGGGAGGGGACCATACACAACAACAACTCCTCCTCTCCTCCTCTTGCTTCAGGGAAATGTCAATAACTTTTTCTAATCTATTTATTTCTCCACCCGCGTCCCAAATGGCACCCAATCCCCTGGTAAAATGTAGTGCACTATAAACGGAATTAGGGAGCCATTTGGGATGCAGTTGGTGTCCTTTTCTCTTTCCTTCCACACTCCCCCTTTCCTTCCACACTCCCCCTTTCCTTCCACACTCCCCTTTCCTTCCACACTCCCCCTTTCCTTCCACACTCCCCTTTTCTTCCACGCTTCGTTAATTATCAAGGCCTTGTCCATAAATATTTTTTATCTATCTACCTAGCCTACAGCACTGCTCGATACACTGAGTGTACAAAACATTAAGAACACCTTCCTAATATTGAGTTGCTCTCAGAATAGCCTCAATTCGTCAGGGCATGGACTAAAGCGTTCTACAGGGATGCTGACCCATGTTGACTCCAATGCTTCCCACAGTTGTGTCAAGTTGGCCAGATGTCCTTGGGTGGTGGACCATTCTTGACACCCACAGGAAACTATTGAGAAGGAAAAACCCAGCAGCGTTGCAGTTCTTGAAACAAACCGGTGCGCCAGGCACCTACTACCATACCCCGTGCAAAGGCACTTAAATCTTTTGTTTTGCCCGTTCACACTCTGAATGGTACACATACACAATCCATGCCTCAACTGTCTCAAGGCTTGAAAATCCTTCTTAACCCTGTCTCCTCCCCTTCATTTACACTGATTGAAGGGGATATAAGAGTTGACATCAATAAGCGATCATAGCTTTCACATGGATTCACCTGGTCAGTCTATGTCATTGAAAGAGCAGGTGTTCATAATGTTTTGTACACTCGGTATATCTCTATTTATGACTATTTTATGTCACCTTTATTTAACTAGGGAAGTCATTTAAGAACAAATTCTTATTTAAAATGACGGCCAAAAGGCAAAAGGCTTCCTGCGGAGACGAGGGCTGGAATTCATAAAATATATATATATAAATATAGGACAAACACACATCATGACAAGGGAGACTATACAACACTATATAAAGAGAGACCTAAGACAACACTACATAAAGACAGACTATACAATACTACATAAAGAGAGACCTAAGACAACACTACATAAAGAGAGACCTAAGACAATACTACATAAAGAGAGACTATACAACACTACATAAAGAGAGACCTAAGACAACACTACATAAAGAGAGACTATACAACACTACATAAAGAGAGACTATACAATACTACATAAAGAGAGACTATACCACACTACATAAAGAGAGACTATACAACACTACATAAAGAGAGACCTAAGACAACACTACATAAAGAGAGCCCTAAGACAACACTACACAAAGATAGTCTATACAACACTACATAAAGAGAGACCTAAGACAACACTACATAAAGAGAGACTACACGACACTACATAAAGAGAGACTATACAACACTACATAAAGAGAGACTATACAACACTACATAAAGAGAGACCTAAGACAACACTACATAAAGAGAGACTACACAACACTACATAAAGAGAGACCTAAGACAACACTACATAAAGAGAGACTACACAACACTACATAAAGACAGACTACACAACACTACATAAAGAGAGACCTAAGACACCACTACATAAAGAGAGACCACACAACACTACATAAAGAGAGACCTATGACAACACTACATAAAGAGAGACTACACAACACTACATAAAGAGAGACTACACAACACTACATAAAGAGAGACTACACAACACTACATACAGGGAGACTACACAACACTACATAAAGAGAGACTACATACAACTACATAAAGTGAGACTATACAACACTACATAAAGAGAGACTATACCACACTACATAAAGAGAGACTATACAACACTACTTAAAGAGAGACCTAAGACAACACTACATAAAGAGAGACTATACAACACTACATAAAGTGAGACTATACAACACTACATAAAGAGAGACTATACAACACTACATAAAGAGAGACTATACAACACTACATAAAGTGAGACTATACAACACTACATAAAGAGAGACTATACCACACTACATAAAGAGAGACTATACAACACTACTTAAAGAGAGACCTAAGACAACACTACATAAAGAGAGCCCTAAGACAACACTACACAAAGATAGTCTATACAACACTACATAAAGAGAGACCTAAGACAACACTACATAAAGAGAGACTACACGACACTACATAAAGAGAGACTATACAACACTACATAAAGAGAGACCTAAGACAACACTACATAAAGAGAGACCACACAACACTACATAAAGAGAGACCTAAGACAACACTACATAAAGAGAGACTACACAACACTACATAAAGAGAGACTACACAACACTACATACAGGGAGACTACACAACACTACATAAAGAGAGACTACATAAAACTACATAAAGTGAGACTACACAACACTACATAAAGAGAGACCGGAGACAACAACATAGAAAGGCACCAACACATGACAACACAGCATGGTAGCAACTGAACATGACAACAACAAGGTAGCAGCACAAATCATGGTACAAACATTATTGAGCACAGACAACAGCACAAAGGGCAAGAAGGTAGAGACAGCAATACATCACACAAAGTAGCCACAACTCTCAGTAAGAGTGTCCGTGATTGAGTCGTTGAATGAAGAGATTGAGATAAAACTGTCCAGTTTGAGTGTTTGTTGCAGCTCGTTCCAGCCGCTAGCTGCAGCAAACTGAAAAGAGGAGCGACCCAGGGATGTGTGTGCTTTTTAGCAGAATGTGACTGGCAGAACGGGTGTTGTATGTGGAGGATGAGGGCTGCAGTAGATATCTCAGATAATGGGGAGTGAAGCCTGAGAGGGTTTCATAAAAAGCGTCAACCAATGGGTCTGGCGGCGGGTATACAGAGATGACCGTCACCTGCCTAGCATACCGCACTGCTTTGCTTTCTTTATGGAATTGAATGCCGTTTCAGGAGGGCATAGCACCAGCTACCTCCAAGGGAGAATGTGTTATTCATGATAAGGGTTACAGTACCTTGGAGAGAGAAAAAACCCCGATCTGAAATGAAAATGGATGGCCCTCCCTGAATGCTTGAAAAAACAAGTGACCCTCCCCTATAGAGAGAAATAGTAATGGCGTCTTTTTGTAGGCACTAACTCCGCCATCGTTCGTTGGACAAAGCCTATGGTAAGAATTAGTGATGTTTTCTGATCTAAAGTCTGTGGTAAACACAGGCTTAGGAGATCTTGTACTCTGTTGTATGAGATAATCTTCATCAGCTAACATCACTTTTTATGAATTTTGAAGAATTTATGCGGTAATAAAAAAAGCACATAAAGGTCATAATTTATAAAGGTCATGTTAACTGACTGATACTACTGTTATCACGGCCTGTTTCACCTGTCCTTGTGATTGTCTCCACCCTCTCCAGGTGTCACCCATCTTCCCCATTATCCCCTTGGTATTTATACCTGTGTTCTCTGTTTGTCTGTTGCTGGTTTGTCTTGTTTGTCAAGCCAACCAGTGTTTTGTCTCAGCTCCTGCTTTTCCCCAGTCTCCCTTTTTCTCGTCCTCCTGGTTTTGACCTTTGTCTGTCCTGTCTCTGAGCCTGCCTGCCTGACCACTCTGCCTGCCCTTGACCCTGGGCCTGCCTGCCGTCCTGTACCTTTGCCCCACTACTCTGGATTATCAACCCCTGCATGCCTTGACCTGTCGTTTGCCTGCCCCTGTTGCTGTAATAAACATTCTTACTTCAACACAGTCTTTACCTGAGACCTGATAACTGTATCTCATAGTACAAAACGTAGAAGATATCCTGTTGTCACGCCCTTTTATTTCTCTATTTGGTGAGGTCAGGGTGTGATGTGGGGTGGGCATTCTATGTTTTGAATTTAAATAAATATGATGACCACAAATTAGGCTGCGCCTTGGTCTCCTTCAAACAACGCACGTTACAGAAGATCCCACCACAAAAAGACCAAGCACCGTTTTCTGGAGGAGTGGACATGGGAGGAGGTACTGGAAGGCAAGGGTCCCTGGGCGCAGGCTGGAGAGTATCACCGTCCAAGGGAGGAGATAGAAGCAGCTAGAGTGGAACGGCAAGGATACAAGGCATTAGAGGAACGGCAACTGTACAAGGGGTCATGGCTAGCACGGAAACCCGAGAGGCAGCTCCCCCAAAAAATGTTTTTGGGGGGCACACGGATTGTCAGGGTTTAGATCTGAGCCAACTCCCTGTGCTTACCGTGGGGAGCGTATGACCGGTCGTGCGCCGTGCTCTGCAGTGATGCACACCATGTCTCCAGTGCGCAGTCACAGCCCGGTGCGCTGTATTCCAGCTCCCCGCATCCCTCCAGGACGGATGGTGCCAGTTCAGCACTTCTGGCCTCCAGTCCATCTCTTCGGCCCAGGATATCCTGCGCCGGCTCTGTGCACTGTGTCTCCGGTGCGTCTGCACAGCCCAGTGCATCCTGTACTAGCGCCCCGCATTTGCCGGGTGAAAGTAACTATCCAGCCAAGACGGGTTGTGCCGGCTCTACGCTTGACACCTCCAGTGCGCCTGCACGGCCCAGGGTATCCGGTGCCTGCTCCAAGCACCAGGCTTCCAGTGCATCTCCCCTGTCTGGTGAGACCTGTTCCGATTCCACGTACCAGGCCTCCAGTATGTCTCCCCAGCCTGGTAAGCCCTGAGGCAGCTCCACGCACCAGGCTTCCAGTACGTCTCCTCAGTCCGGTGAGACCTGTTCCGGCACCATGTAGGAAGCCTCCAGTGATTATCAATGGCCAGAAGCCTCCAGTGATTATCCATGGCCAGAAGCCTCCAGTGATGATCCATGGCACGGAGCCTCCAGTGATGATCCATAGCCCGGAGCCTGCAGTGAGGATCCATGGCACGAAGCCTCCAGCGACGGTCCCCAGTCCAGAGCCTCCAGCGACGGTCCCCAGTCCGGAGCCTCCAGCGACGGTCCCCAGTCCGGGGCCTGCGGAGAGGGTCCCCAGCCCGGGGCCTGCGGAGATGGTCCGGGGTCGGTGACGAGGGTCCCCGCACCAGAGGCGCCACCAAAGTGGGGGGAGCCAGAGGTGGAGCGGGGTCTACGCCCCGACCCGGAGCCGCCGCCAAGGGTAGATGCCCACCCTCCCCCTCCCCTATAGGTTCAGATTTGCGGGGGGGGAGGGGGGGGGGTACTGTCACGCCCTGACCTTAGAGAGACATTTTATTTCTCTATTTGGTGAGGTCAGGGTGTGATGTGGGGTGGGCATTCTATGTTTTGTATTTTTTTTTGTGTTTGGCCGAATGTGGTTCTCAATCAGAGGCAGTTGTCTATCGTTCTCTCTGATTGGGAATCATACTTAGGTAGCCTTTTTCCCACCTTTGTTGTGGGATCTTGTTTTTGTACAGCTCTTGTAGCCTACGGAACGTTCCGTTCGTTTTGGTTTCAGTTTGTTATTTTGTTGCTGGTTCTCATTTAAATAAATATGATGACCACAAATTACACTGCGCCTTGGTCACCTTCAAACAACGCGCGTTACACCTGTGTTAACCTCAGACCTTATTATCAGCGTTTATTCCAAAATCGGATATTGTTTTATAACTCAACCCTGATCTGTACTTCTCCACAACTTTGTCCCTGAACTGTTTGGAGAGTTCTTTGGTCTTCATGGTGCCGCTTGCTTGGTGGTGTTGCAGACTCTGGGGCCTTTCAGAACAGGTGTATACTGTATATACTGAGATCATGTGACACTTAGATTGCACAGGTGGGCTTCATTTAACTAATTATGTGACTTCTGAAGGTAATTGGTTGCACCAGATCTTATTTAGGGGCTTAATAACAAAGGGGGTGAATAAATATGCCAACACCACTTTTCAGTTGTTGTTTTTTTCATTTCAATTCACCTATTTGGAATATTTTGTGTATGAAATCCAAATAAAAATCTATTTAAATTACAGGTTGTAATGCAACAAAATAGGAAAAACACCAAAGGGGATGAACACTTTGCAAGGCACTTTATAACCACATAATTTTCCTCCCTCATGCTGCCATCTATTTAGTGCACCAGTCCCTCCTGCAGCAAAGCACCCCACAACATGATGCTGCCACCCCCGTGCTTCACGGTTGGGATGGTGTTCTTCGGCTTGCAATCCTCCCCATTTGTCCTCCAAACATAACGATGCTCATTATGGTGGTCATGGTGGCCAAACAGTTCTATTTTTGTTTCATCAGACCAGAGGACATTTCTCCAAAAAGTACGTGTGCAGTTGCAAACGGTACTCTGGCTTTTTTTTTTTTATTGCGGTTTTGGAGCAGTGGCTTCTTCCTTTCAGGTTATGTAAATATAGTAAACTCATTGTTATTGACCAAATACTTATTTTCCACCATAATTTGCAAATAAATTCATAAAAAATCCTACAATGTGATTTTCAGGATTTGTTTTCCTCATTTTGTCTGTCATAGTTGAAGTGTACCTATGATGAACATTACAGGCCTCTCTCATCTTTTTAAGTGGGAGAACTTGCACAATTGGTGGCTGACTAAATACTTTTTTTGTCCCGCTGTAGGAATATACACTGCTCAAAAAAATAAAGGGAACACTAAAATAACACATCCTAGATCTGAATGAATGAAATATTCTTATTAAAATCTTTTTTCTTTACATAGTTGATTGTGCTGACAACCAAATCACACAGAAATTATCAATAGAAATCAAATGTATCAACCCATGGAGGTCTGGATTTGGAGTCACACTCAAAATTAAAGTGGAAAACCACACTACAGGCTGATCCAACTTTGATGCAATGCCCTTAAAACAAGTCAAAATGAGGCTCAGTAGTGTGTGTGTCCTCCGCGTGCCTGTATGACCTCCCTGCAACGCCTGGGCATGCTCCTGATGAGGTGGCGGATGGTCTCCTGAGGGATCTCCTCCCAGACCTGGACTAAAGCATCCGCCAACTCCTGGACAGTCTGTGGTGCAACGTGGCGTTGGTGGATGGAGCGAGACATGATGTCCCAGATGTGCTCAATTGGATTCAGGTCTGGGGAACGGGCGGGCCAGTCCATAGCATCAATGCCTTCCTCTTGCAGGAACTGTTAACACACTCCAGCCACATAAGGTCCAGCATTGTCTTGCATTAGGAGGAACCCAGGGCCAACCGCACCAGCATATGGTCTCATATGGTCTGAGGATCTCATCTCAGTACCTAATGGCAGTCAGGCTACCTCTGGCGAGCACATGGAGGGCTGTGCGGCCCCCCAAAGAAATTCCACCCCACACCATGACTGACCCACCGCCAAACCGGTCATGCTGGAGGATGTTTCAGGCAGCAGAACATTCTCCACGGCGTCTCCAGACTGTCACGTCTGTCACATGTGCTCAGTGTGAACCTGCTTTCATCTCTGAAGAGCACAGGGCACCAGTGGCGAATTTGCCAATCTTGGTGTTCTCTGGCAAATGCCAAACGTCCTGCACGGTGTTGGGCTGTAAGCACAACCCCCACCTGTGGACGTCGGGCCCTCATACCACCCTCATGGAATCTGTTTCTGACCATTTGAACAGACACATGCACATTTTTGGCCTGCTGGAGGTAATTTTGCAGGGCTCTGGCAGTGCTCCTCCTGCTCCTCCTTGCACAAAGGCGGAGGTAGCGGTCCTGCTGGGGTTGTTGCCCTCCTACGGCCTCCTCCACGTCTCCTGATGTACTGGCCTGTCTCCTGGTAGCGCCTCCATGCTCTGGACACTACGCTGACAGACACAGCAAACCTTCTTGCCACAGCTCGCACGTGCCATCCTGGATGAGCTGCACTACCTGAGCCACTTGTGTGGGTTGTAGACTCCGTCTCATGCTACCACTAGAATGAAAGCACCGCCAGCATTCAAAAGTGACCAAAACATCAGCCAGGAAGCATAGGAACTGAAAAGTGGTCTGTGGTTATCACCTGCAGAACCACTCCTTTATTGGGGGTGTCTTGCTAATTGCCTATAATTTCCACCTGTTGTCTATTCCATTTGCACAACAGCATGTGAAATTTATTGTCAATCAGTGTTGCTTCCTAAGTGGACAGTTTGATTTCACAGAAGTGTGATTGACTTGGAGTTACATTGTGTTGTTTGAGTGTTGCCTCTATTTTTTTGAGCAGTGTATGTATGTATGTATGTATGTATGTATGTGTGTGTGTGTGTGTGTGTGTGTGTGTGTGTGTGTGTGTGTGTGTGTGTGTGTGTGTGTGTGTGTGTGTGTGTGTGTGTGTGTGTGTGTGTGTGTGTGTGTATGTATGTATGTATGTATGTATGTATGTATGTATATATGTAAATATATACAGTACCAGTCAAAAGTTTTGACACACCTTCTCATTTAAGGGTTTTTCTTTATTTTACAATTTCCTATATTGTAGAATAATAGTGAAGACATCAAGACTATGAAATAACACATATGAAATCATGTAGTAACCAAAAAAGGGTTAAACAAATCAAAATATATTTTATATTTGAGATTCTTCGAAGTAGCCACCCTTTCTTTGCCTTGATGACAGCTTTGTACACTCTCAACCAGCTTGAAGTGGTAGTCACCTGGAATGCATTTCCAACAGTGACTAAATAGGGAAAAGTGTTGCCATTCGTGACACATTTGACAAACCTCCTGTGTCAGCCATGTGGCCTTCCACAACAATGGCCTCAACAGAGCAGCAAGGATTTCTGCAGTGTTCATACCAATGATTGCACCTGAAGGATCTCTTATTCACAGAGCATGTTTGTCCTTCAGAGGGAAATTATTCTGAATAATGTCTATTTTCTTTAAGAGGTTTTTCTGCTGCATAGGCTGGCATATATCCATAAGTATTTTTCTTTTCTCTCTGAGTGGGCAGTGGAGGCCTATTGTATAGGTGACTTATTGTGCTTCCTAGATTGCTAATGACAGGCAGGGCATTAGCACTAAAGTGGAAGAATCTAGTGAAGACATTACCGCAGGCCTGAAGGTTTTCTCCTTTTTAGAGTTTAACCTTCTAAAATAATAAAACCAGCCATTATAATACACACCTGAGTCAGTGCTGCTAGCATTGGTCTCAGATTTTCTGGTGTCTCTGTATAGTTGAATGTGTTGAATATTCTCAAATGAAAAAAATGCTGTAGTATACTGTGATATGAATACTGGTATTCACTGTAGTGCTTTTTTCAGAATTGACTGTAGTATTCAACGTAGTGATTTTGTGGACTAAAGTCTGCAAAAACACTCCAGTGAATACTGTAGTATGTACAGTTAACTGTAGTATAAATACTGTAGTAAGAAACTGTAGTATAAATACTGTAGTATGTACAGTTAACTGTAGTATAAATACTGTAGTAAGAAACTGTAGTATAAATACTGTAGTATGTACAGTTAACTGTAGTATAAATACTGTAGTAAGAAACTGTAGTATAAATACTGTAGTATGTACAGTTAACTGCAGTATAAATACTGTTGTATGTACAGTTAACTGTAGTATAAATACTGTAGTAAGAAACTGTAGTATAAATATTGTAGTAAGAAACTGTAGTATAAATACTGTAGTATGTACAGTTAACTGTAGTATAAATACTGTAGTATGTACAGTTAACTGTAGTATAAATACTGTAGTAAGAAACTTTAGTATAAATACTGTAGTAAGAAACTGTAGTATACAGTGCCTTCGGAAAGCATTCAGACTCCTTGACTTCTTCCACATTTTGTTAGGTTACAGCCTTATGCTAAAATTGATTAAATAGTTTTTTTTCTTCTCATCAACCTACAATCAATACCTCATAATGACAAAGCAAAAATACGATTGTAGACATTTTGGCAAATTTATAAAAAATACAAAACTGAAATATGCCATTTACATAATTATTCACACCCTTTACTCAGTACTTTGTTGAAGCACCTTTGGCAGCAATTAGCTTTGAGTCTTCTTGGGTATGATGCTACAAGCTTGACACACCTGTATTTGGGGAGTTTCTCCAATTCTTCTCTGCAGATCCTTTCAAGCTCTGTCAGGTTGGATGGGGAGTGTAGCTGCACAGCTAATGTCAGGTCTCCCCAGAGATGTTTGATCGGGTTCAAGTCCGGGCTCTGGCTGGGCCACTCAAGGACATTCAATGACTTGTCCCAAAGCCACTCCTGCGTTGTTTTGGCAGTATGCTTAGGGTCATTGTCCTGTTGGAAGGTAAACCTTCGCCCCAGTCTCAGGTCCTGAGCGCTCTGTGCTCAGGTTCTTTGTTCTGTTGCAACGTGAACGTTCGCCCAATCGGGCCTTTATTAATACTTTTTTTTGAATAAGGCTGTAATGTAGCAAAATGTGGAAAAAGTCAAGGGATGTGAATCCTTTCTGAAAGCACTGTGTATACAGCAAATAATGTAGTCTTTTGCTGACATTACTGTTTTCATTCTATTATATTTGACATGGAAGTGGAGTATTTCTATTTCAGGAAACATACTGGAGAAATACTAAGAGCACATTTGACATAACCTGTAGGTAGGTAGGTAGGTCTGGGGTTCACTCAGAACTTCTGCTCTTTTCTGTAACCTGTACTTGGCATGTGGTTTTCCCACTCATGGGTGGCACATATTGCGATAAGGGGGAGAGGAATGGGCAGGGTATATGCAAATTAAATACTGCAGTATTTACTATTGTTAAAAAAGTCTAGGGGTTTTGCGTACTGCAGTGTTTTTGTGGACACTAATGTAGTATTTACTGCAGTGTTTTTGTGGACACCAATGTAGTATTTACTGCAGTGTTTTTTTGCAGATAATACTGTAAGTGCTACACATACTACAGTATGTAATATAGTACTCTACAGTATACTACAGTGTGTAGTATAGTACTCTACAGTATACAACGGGGTATAGTATAGTACTCTACAGTATACTACAGTGTGTAGTATTGTACTCTACAGTATACTACAGTGTGTAGTATAGTACTCTACAGTATACTATAGGGTGTAGTATAGCACTCTACGTATACTACAGTGTGTAGTATAGTACTCTACAGCATCTACAGTGTGTAGTATAGTACTCTACAGTATACTACAGAGTATAGTATAGTACTCTACGGTATACTACATGGTGTAGTATAGTACTCTAAGTATACCACAGTGTGTAGTATAGTACTCTACAGTATACTACAGGGTGTAGTGTAGTACTCTAAGTATACTACAGTGTGTAGTATAGTACTCTACAGTATACTACAGTGTGTAGTACAGTACTCTAGAGGATACTACACTGTGTAGTGTAGTATTCTAGACGAAACTTCAGCTTACTTTAGAATTCTATAGTAAGTACAGTATTATTCTTTAGTAAACTGTTGTATTTTTTCATGTGGGTGTGCAGTCTATGTTAAAAGGTGTTTGTGTTTCATGAATCTCTGTGTCATTGTTTTACCTAGCAGTGATTGGACATGTGAAGTAATGAATGACCTTCAGTTGTGGGTGATTGAAACAATAGCTCACCTACATACTAGCTACTGTCAGTCGTTATCTCATTCAGCCATGTGAAGTCAGCGATGTTGTCTATCTATGCCTCTGTCTCTTATTTTTATTAAGTGTTTACTGCTGTACTGTACATCCTTATACACACACACCTCCCTTAGATCTTACATACTGGGCATACCTTCACACACAGCTTTCAGTTTGTCAAAGGCTGAAGCCGTTCGACCAGTTCCTCTGCAAATGTCAATCAAACTCATGTGTACTGAGCACAAAAACACACAAGGTACATACCTATCCACCGGGCAAAATGTCCTTCCCTTGATCCCTGGTCGTTATGTCTGCAGTGTGCCTTAGCCAACTTCCCTGAATGTTCATGTCACGCCATACACTACAATGTAATGTAAACACTGACACTATAGACAGAGGTGTTCACAAGGTTCATATTGGTCCTCTGGGCTCTGTGCTCTTAGCCTGGTCTCAGATATTTAGGCCTGTTTACGTACACAGACCAGGCTATAATTCATGCCATACAGTCTTGTATCAACAGAAAAACTCACTTGATTAGGGTTGAAAAATTCCTAGGTTTTCCAGAAATCCTGGTTGGATTATTTTGAATGACCTGTTTATTACGTCCTGATTCTGTGAGTCTGCCAACTAGGATTTCAGGAAAACTACGTTGGATTTCGGAGAAACTCAATGGCAAGAATTTTGTATGAGTCATCACGTGGACAAGATTATTTAGAGTGAGATAACAATATATTATTTAGAGATTTGGTGACTTGGACAACAATATGTTATTCAAAGTTAGTGAGTTAGATAACAATATATTATTTAGAGTCAGTGAGTTGGATAACAACATTTTATTTAGTGAGATAGTGAATTAGATACCAATATATTAATTAGTGAGTTAGTGAGTTAGAAAACAATATATTATTTAGAGTTAGTGAGTTGGATAAGAATATATTATTTAGTGAGTTAGGTAACAATATATTATTTATTGAGTTAGATAACAATATGTTATTTAGTGAGTTAGGTAACAATATATTATTTATTGAGTTAGATAACAATATGTTATTTAGTGAGTTAGGTAACAATATTTTATTTATTGAGTTAGATAACAATATATTATTTGTTGAGTTAGTGAGTTATATAACAATATATTATTTGTTGAGTTAGTGAGTTATATAACAATATATTATTTAGAGTTAGTGAGTTAGATAACAGTATATTATTCAGAGTTAGTGAGTTAGATAACAGTATATTATTCAGAGTTAGTGAGTTAGATAACAGTATATTATTTAGAGTTAGTGAGTTAGATAACATTATATTATTTGTTGAGTTAGTGAGTTATATAACAATATATTATTTAGAGTTAGTGAGTTAGATAACAGTATATTATTCAGAGTTAGTGAGTTAGATAACAATATATTATTCAGAGTTAGTGAGTTAGATAACAGTATATTATTCAGAGTTAGTGAGTTAGATAACAGTATATTATTCAGAGTTAGTGAGTTAGATAACAGTATATTATTTAGAGTTAGTGAGTTAGATAACAATATATTATTTAGTGAGTTAGATAACAGTATATTATTTAGAGTTAGTGAGTTATATAACAATATATAATTTAGAGTTAGTGAGTTAGATAACAGTATATTATTCAGAGTTAGTGAGTTAGATAACAGTATATTATTTAGAGTTAGTGAGTTAGATAACAATATATTATTTAGTGAGTTAGATAACAGTATATTATTTAGAGTTAGTGAGTTATATAACAATATATAATTTAGAGTTAGTGAGTTAGATAACAGTATATTATTCAGAGTTAGTGAGTTAGATAACAGTATATTATTTAGAGTTAGTGAGTTAGATAACAATATATTATTTAGTGAGTTAGAAAACAATATATTATTTAGTGAGTTAGTGAGTTAGATAACAATATATTATTTAGTGAGTTAGATAACAATATTTTATTTAGTGAGTCAGTGAGTTGGATAACAATATATTATTTAGTGAGTTAGATAACAATATTTTATTTAGTGAGTCAGTGAGTTGGATAACAATGTATTATTTAGTGAGTTAGTGAGTTAGATAACAGTATATTATTTAGTGAGTTAGATAACAATATATTATTTAGTGAGTTAGTGAGTTAGATAACAATATATTATTTAGTGAGTTAGATAACAATATATTATTTAGTGAGTTAGTGAGTTAGACAACAATATATTATTTAGTGAGTTAGTGAGTTAGATAACAATATATTATTTAGAGTTAGTGAGTTAGATAACATTATATTATTTAGTGAGTTAGTGAGTTAGATAACAATATATTATTTAGAGTTAGTGAGTTAGATAACAATATATTATTTAGTGAGTTAGTGAGTTAGATAACAATATATTATTTAGAGTTAGTGAGTTAGATAACATTATATTATTTAGTGAGTCAGTGAGTTGGATAACAATGTATTATTTAGTGAGTTAGTGAGTTAGATAACAATATATTATTTAGTGAGTTAGTGAGTTAGATAACAATATATTATTTAGTGAGTTAGTGAGTTAGATAACAGTATATTATTCAGAGTTAGTGAGTTAGATAACAGTATATTATTTAGAGTTAGTGAGTTAGATAACAGTATATTATTCAGAGTTAGTGAGTTAGATAACAGTATATTATTCAGAGTTAGTGAGTTAGATAACAGTATTATTTAGAGTTAGTGAGTTAGATAACAGTATATTATTCAGAGTTAGTGAGTTAGATAACAGTATATTATTCAGAGTTAGTGAGTTAGATAACAATATATTATTTAGAGTTAGTGAGTTAGATAACAGTATATTATTCAGAGTTAGTGAGTTAGATAACAGTATATTATTTAGAGTTAGTGAGTTAGATAACAATATATTATTTAGTGAGTTAGAAAACAATATATTATTTAGTGAGTTAGTGAGTTAGATAACAATATATTATTTAGTGAGTTAGATAACAATATTTTATTTAGTGAGTCAGTGAGTTGGATAACAATATATTATTTAGTGAGTTAGATAACAATATTTTATTTAGTGAGTCAGTGAGTTGGATAACAATGTATTATTTAGTGAGTTAGTGAGTTAGATAACAGTATATTATTTAGTGAGTTAGATAACAATATATTATTTAGTGAGTTAGTGAGTTAGATAACAATATATTATTTAGTGAGTTAGATAACAATATATTATTTAGTGAGTTAGTGAGTTAGACAACAATATATTATTTAGTGAGTTAGTGAGTTAGATAACAATATATTATTTAGAGTTAGTGAGTTAGATAACATTATATTATTTAGTGAGTTAGTGAGTTAGATAACAATATATTATTTAGTGAGTTAGTGAGTTAGATAACAATATATTATTTAGTGAGTTAGTGAGTTAGATAACAATATATTATTTAGAGTTAGTGAGTTAGATAACATTATATTATTTAGTGAGTTAGTGAGTTAGATAACAATATATTATTTAGAGTTAGTGAGTTAGATAACAATATATTATTTAGTGAGTTAGTGAGTTAGATAACAATATATTATTTAGAGTTAGTGAGTTAGATAACATTATATTATTTAGTGAGTCAGTGAGTTGGATAACAATGTATTATTTAGTGAGTTAGTGAGTTAGATAACAATATATTATTTAGTGAGTTAGTGAGTTAGATAACAGTATATTATTCAGAGTTAGTGAGTTAGATAACAAATCAAATCAAATCAAATCAAATTTTATTTGTCACATACACATGGTTAGCAGATGTTAATGCGAGTGTAGCGAAATGCTTGTGCTTCTAGTTCCGACAATGCAGTAATAACGAGCAAGTAATCTAACTAACAATTCCAAAAAAAAACTACTGTCTTATACACAGTGTAAGGGGATAAAGAATATGTACATAAGGATATATGAATGAGTGATGGTACAGAGCAGCATAGGCAAGATACAGTAGATGATATCGAGTACAGTATATACATATGAGATAAGTATGTAAACCAAGTGGCATAGTTAAAGTGGCTAGTGATACATGTATTACATAAGGATGCAGTCGATGATATAGAGTACAGTATCAACGTATGCATATGAGATGAACAATGTAGGGTAAGTAACATTATATAAGGTAGCATTGTTTAAAGTGGCTAGTGATATATTTACATAATTTCCCATCAATTCCCGTGATTAAAGTGGCTGGAGTAGAGTCAGTGTCATTGACAGTGTGTTGGCAGTAGCCACTCAATGTTAGTGGTGGCTGTTTAACAGTCTGATGGCCTTGAGATAGAAGCTGTTTTTCAGTCTCTCGGTCCCAGCTTTGATGCACCTGTACTGACCTCGCCTTCTGGATGACAGCGGGGTGAACAGGCAGTGGCTCGGGTGGTTGATGTCCTTGATGATCTTTATGGCCTTCCTGTAGCATCGGGTGGTGTAGGTGTCCTGGAGGGCAGGTAGTTTGCCCCGGTGATGCGTTGTGCAGACCTCACTACCCTCTGGAGAGCCTTACGGTTGAGGGCGGTGCAGTTGCCATACCAGGCGGTGATACAGCCCGCCAGGATGCTCTCGATTGTGCATCTGTAGAAGTTTGTGAGTGCTTTTGGTGACAAGCCGAATTTCTTCAGCCTCCTGAGGTTGAAGAGGCGCTGCTGCGCCTTCCTCACGATGCTGTCTGTGTGAGTGGACCAATTCAGTTTGTCTGTGATGTGTATGCCGAGGAACTTAAAACTTGCTACCCTCTCCACTACTGTTCCATCGATGTGGATGGGGGTGTTCCCTCTGCTGTTTCCTGAAGTCCACAATCATCTCCTTAGTTTTGTTGACGTTGAGTGTGAGGTTATTTTCCTGACACCACACTCCGAGGGCCCTCACCTCCTCCCTGTAGGCCGTCTCGTCGTTGTTGGTAATCAAGCCTACCACTGTTGTGTCGTCCGCAAACTTGATGATTGAGTTGGAGGCGTGCATGGCCACGCAGTCGTGGGTGAACAGGGAGTACAGGAGGGGGCTCAGAACGCACCCTTGTGGGGCCCCAGTGTTGAGGATCAGCGGGGAGGAGATGTTGTTGCCTACCCTCACCACCTGGGGGCGGCCCGTCAGGAAGTCCAGTACCCAGTTGCACAGGGCGGGGTCGAGACCCAGGGTCTCGAGCTTGATGACGAGCTTGGAGGGTACTATGGTGTTGAATGCCGAGCTGTAGTCGATGAACAGCATTCTCACATAGGTATTCCTCTTGTCCAGATGGGTTAGGGCAGTGTGCAGTGTGGTTGAGATTGCATCGTCTGTGGACCTATTTGGGCGGTAAGCAAATTGGAGTGGGTCAAGGGTGTCAGGTAGGGTGGAGGTGATATGGTCCTTGACTAGTCTCTCAAAGCACTTCATGATGACGGATGTGAGTGCTACGGGGCGGTAGTCGTTTAGCTCAGTTACCTTAGCTTTCTTGGGAACAGGAACAATGGTGGCCCTCTTGAAGCATGTGGGAACAGCAGACTGGTATAGGGATTGGTTGAATATGTCCGTAAACACACCGGCCAGCTGGTCTGCGCATGCTCTGAGGGCGCGGCTGGGGATGCCGTCTGGGCCTGCAGCCTTGCGAGGGTTAACACGTTTAAATGTCTTACTCACTTCGGCTGCAGTGAAGGAGAGACCGCATGATTCCGTTGCAGGCCGTGTCAGTGGCACTGTATTGTCCTCAAAGCGGGCAAAAAGTTATTTAGTCTGCCTGGGAGCAAGACATCCTGGTCCGTGACTGGGCTGGGTTTCTTCCTGTAGTCCGTGATTGATTGTAGACCCTGCCACATACCTCTTGTGTCTGAGCCGTTGAATTGAGATTCTACTTTGTCTCTGTACTGGCGCTTAGCTTGTTTGATAGCCTTGCGGAGGGAATAGCTGCACTGTTTGTATTCAGTCATGTTACCAGACACCTTGCCCTGATTAAAAGCAGTGGTTCGTGCCTTCAGTTTCACACGAATGCTGCCATCAATCCACGGTTTCTGGTTAGGGAATGTTTTAATCGTTGCTATGGGAACGACATCTTCAACGCACGTTCTAATGAACTCGCACACCGTATCAGCGTATTCGTCAATGTTGTTGTCTGACGCAATACGAAACATCTCCCAGTCCACGTGATGGAAGCAGTCTTGGAGTGTGGAGTCAGCTTGGTCGGACCAGCGTTGGACAGACCTCAGCGTGGGAGCTTCTTGTTTTAGTTTCTGTCTGTAGGCAGGGATCAACAAAATGGAGTCGTGGTCAGCTTTTCCGAAAGGGGGGCGGGGCAGGGCCTTATATGCGTCGCGGAAGTTAGAGTAACAATGATCCAGGATCTTTCCACCCCTGGTTGCGCAATCAATATGCTGATAAAATTTAGGGAGTCTTGTTTTCAGATTAGCCTTGTTAAAATCCCCAGCTACAATGAATGCAGACTCCGGATAAATCGTTTCCAGTTTGCAGAGAGTTAAATAAAGTTCGTTCAGAGCCATCGATGTGTCTGCTTGGGGGGGGATATATACGGCTGTGATTATAATCGAAGAGAATTCTCTTGGTAGATAATGCGGTCTACATTTGATTGTGAGGAATTCTAAATCAGGTGAACAGAAGGATTTGAGTTCCTGTATGTTTCCTTCATCACACCATGTCACGTTGGCCATAAGGCATACGCCCCGCCCGTCTTCTTACCAGAGAGATGTTTGTTTCTGTCCGCGCGATGCGTGGAGAAACCCGCTGGCTGCACCGCTTCGGATTGCGTCTCTCCAGTGAGCCATGTTTCCGTGAAGCAGAGAACGTTACAGTCTCTGATGTCCCTCTGGAATGCTACCCTTGCTCGGATTTCATCAACCTTGTTGTCAAGAGACTGGACATTGGCAAGAAGAATGCTGGGGAGTGGTGCACGATGTGCCCGTCTCCGGAGTCTGACCAGAAGACCGCTTCGTTTCCCTCTTTTTTATTTATATATTATTATTATGTATATTATTTAGAGTTAGTGAGTTAGATAACAGTATATTATTCAGAGTTAGTGAGTTAGATAACAGTATATTATTCAGAGTTAGTGAGTTAGATAACAGTATATTATTCAGAGTTAGTGAGTTAGATAACAGTATATTATTCAGAGTTAGTGAGTTAGATAACAATATATTATTTAGAGTTAGTGAGTTAGATAACAGTATATTATTTAGAGTTAGTGAGTTAGATAACAGTATATTATTCAGAGTTAGTGAGTTAGATAACAGTATATTATTCAGAGTTAGTGAGTTAGATAACAGTATTATTTAGAGTTAGTGAGTTAGATAACAGTATATTATTCAGAGTTAGTGAGTTAGATAACAGTATATTATTCAGAGTTAGTGAGTTAGATAACAATATATTATTTAGAGTTAGTGAGTTAGATAACAGTATATTATTCAGAGTTAGTGAGTTAGATAACAGTATATTATTTAGAGTTAGTGAGTTAGATAACAATATATTATTTAGTGAGTTAGAAAACAATATATTATTTAGTGAGTTAGTGAGTTAGATAACAATATATTATTTAGTGAGTTAGATAACAATATTTTATTTAGTGAGTCAGTGAGTTGGATAACAATATATTATTTAGTGAGTTAGATAACAATATTTTATTTAGTGAGTCAGTGAGTTGGATAACAATGTATTATTTAGTGAGTTAGTGAGTTAGATAACAGTATATTATTTAGTGAGTTAGATAACAATATATTATTTAGTGAGTTAGTGAGTTAGATAACAATATATTATTTAGTGAGTTAGATAACAATATATTATTTAGTGAGTTAGTGAGTTAGACAACAATATATTATTTAGTGAGTTAGTGAGTTAGATAACAATATATTATTTAGAGTTAGTGAGTTAGATAACATTATATTATTTAGTGAGTTAGTGAGTTAGATAACAATATATTATTTAGTGAGTTAGTGAGTTAGACAACAATATATTATTTCGTGAGTTAGTGAGTTAGATAACAATATATTATTTAGAGTTAGTGAGTTAGATAACATTATATTATTTAGTGAGTTAGTGAGTTAGATAACAATATATTATTTAGAGTTAGTGAGTTAGATAACAATATATTATTTAGTGAGTTAGTGAGTTAGATAACAATATATTATTTAGAGTTAGTGAGTTAGATAACATTATATTATTTAGTGAGTCAGTGAGTTGGATAACAATGTATTATTTAGTGAGTTAGTGAGTTAGATAACAATATATTATTTAGTGAGTTAGTGAGTTAGATAACAGTATATTATTCAGAGTTAGTGAGTTAGATAACAGTATATTATTTAGAGTTAGTGAGTTAGATAACAGTATATTATTCAGAGTTAGTGAGTTAGATAACAGTATATTATTCAGAGTTAGTGAGTTAGATAACAGTATATTATTCAGAGTTAGTGAGTTAGATAACAGTATATTATTCAGAGTTAGTGAGTTAGATAACAAATATTATTTAGAGTTAGTGAGTTAGATAACAGTATATTATTCAGAGTTAGTGAGTTAGATAACAGTATATTATTTAGAGTTAGTGAGTTAGATAACAATATATTATTTAGTGAGTTAGAAAACAATATATTATTTAGAGTTAGTGAGTTAGATAACATTATATTATTTAGTGAGTTAGTGAGTTAGATAACAATATATTATTTAGTGAGTTAGTGAGTTAGATAACAATATATTACTTAGTGAGTTAGTGAGTTAGATAACAATATATTATTTAGAGTTAGTGAGTTAGATAACATTATATTATTTAGTGAGTTAGTGAGTTAGATAACAATATATTATTTAGAGTTAGTGAGTTAGATAACAATATATTATTTAGTGAGTTAGTGAGTTAGATAACAATATATTATTTAGAGTTAGTGAGTTAGATAACATTATATTATTTAGTGAGTCAGTGAGTTGGATAACAATGTATTATTTAGTGAGTTAGTGAGTTAGATAACAATATATTATTTAGTGAGTTAGTGAGTTAGATAACAGTATATTATTCAGAGTTAGTGAGTTAGATAACAGTATATTATTTAGAGTTAGTGAGTTAGATAACAGTATATTATTCAGAGTTAGTGAGTTAGATAACAGTATATTATTCAGAGTTAGTGAGTTAGATAACAGTATATTATTTAGAGTTAGTGAGTTAGATAACAGTATATTATTCAGAGTTAGTGAGTTAGATAACAGTATATTATTCAGAGTTAGTGAGTTAGATAACAGTATATTATTCAGAGTTAGTGAGTTAGATAACAATGTATTATTTAGTGAGTTAGTGAGTTAGAAAACAATATATTATTTAGAGTTAGTGAGTTGGATAAGAATATATTATTTAGTGAGTTAGATAACAATATATTATTTATTGAGTTAGATAACAATATATTATTTAGTGAGTTAGGTAAAAATATATTATTTATTGAGTTAGATAACTATATGTTATTTAGTGAGTTAGGTAACAATATTTTATTTATTGAGTTAGATAACAATATATTATTTATAGAGTCAGTGAATTGGATAACAATATATTATTTAGAGGTAGTGAGTTAGATAACAATATATTATTTGTTGGGTTAGTGAGTTAGATAACAATGTATTATTTAGAGTTAGTGAGTTAGATAACAATACATTATTTAGTGAGTTAGATAACACTACATTATTTAGTGAGTTAGATAACAATATATTATTTAGTGAGTTAGATAACAATATATTATTTAGTGAGTTAGTGAGTTAGATAACAGTATATTATTTAGTGAGTTAGTGAGTTAGATAACAGTATATTATTTAGTGAGTTAGTGAGTTAGATAACAGTATATTATTCAGAGTTAGTGAGTTAGATAACATTATATTATTTAGTGAGTTAGTGAGTTGGATAACAACGTATTATTTAGTGAGTTAGTGAGTTATATAACAGTATATTATTCAGAGTTAGTGAGTTAGATAACATTATATTATTTAGTGAGTTAGTGAGTTGGATAACAATATATTATTTAGTGAGTTAGATAACAATATATTATTTAGTGAGTTAGTGAGTTAGATAACAATATATTATTTAGTGAGTTAGATAACAATATATTATTTAGTGAGTTAGTGAGTTAGATAACAATATATTATTTAGTGAGTTAGTGAGTTAGATAACAATATATTATTCAGAGAGTTAGTTAGTTAGATAACAGTATATTATTCAGAGTTAGTGAGTTAGATAACAGTATATTATTCAGAGTTAGTGAGTTAGATAACAGTATATTATTTAGAGTTAGTGAGTTAGATAACAGTATATTATTTAGAGTTAGTGAGTTAGATAACAGTATATTATTCAGAGTTAGTGAGTTAGATAACAGTATATTATTCAGAGTTAGTGAGTTAGATAACAGTATTATTTAGAGTTAGTGAGTTAGATAACAGTATATTATTCAGAGTTAGTGAGTTAGATAACAGTATATTATTCAGAGTTAGTGAGTTAGATAACAATATATTATTTAGAGTTAGTGAGTTAGATAACAGTATATTATTCAGAGTTAGTGAGTTAGATAACAGTATATTATTTAGAGTTAGTGAGTTAGATAACAATATATTATTTAGTGAGTTAGAAAACAATATATTATTTAGTGAGTTAGTGAGTTAGATAACAATATATTATTTAGTGAGTTAGATAACAATATTTTATTTAGTGAGTCAGTGAGTTGGATAACAATATATTATTTAGTGAGTTAGATAACAATATTTTATTTAGTGAGTCAGTGAGTTGGATAACAATGTATTATTTAGTGAGTTAGTGAGTTAGATAACAGTATATTATTTAGTGAGTTAGATAACAATATATTATTTAGTGAGTTAGTGAGTTAGATAACAATATATTATTTAGTGAGTTAGATAACAATATATTATTTAGTGAGTTAGTGAGTTAGACAACAATATATTATTTAGTGAGTTAGTGAGTTAGATAACAATATATTATTTAGAGTTAGTGAGTTAGATAACATTATATTATTTAGTGAGTTAGTGAGTTAGATAACAATATATTATTTAGTGAGTTAGTGAGTTAGATAACAATATATTATTTCGTGAGTTAGTGAGTTAGATAACAATATATTATTTAGAGTTAGTGAGTTAGATAACATTATATTATTTAGTGAGTTAGTGAGTTAGATAACAATATATTATTTAGAGTTAGTGAGTTAGATAACAATATATTATTTAGTGAGTTAGTGAGTTAGATAACAATATATTATTTAGAGTTAGTGAGTTAGATAACATTATATTATTTAGTGAGTCAGTGAGTTGGATAACAATGTATTATTTAGTGAGTTAGTGAGTTAGATAACAATATATTATTTAGTGAGTTAGTGAGTTAGATAACAGTATATTATTCAGAGTTAGTGAGTTAGATAACAGTATATTATTTAGAGTTAGTGAGTTAGATAACAGTATATTATTCAGAGTTAGTGAGTTAGATAACAGTATATTATTCAGAGTTAGTGAGTTAGATAACAGTATATTATTCAGAGTTAGTGAGTTAGATAACAGTATATTATTCAGAGTTAGTGAGTTAGATAACAATATATTATTTAGAGTTAGTGAGTTAGATAACAGTATATTATTCAGAGTTAGTGAGTTAGATAACAGTATATTATTTAGAGTTAGTGAGTTAGATAACAATATATTATTTAGTGAGTTAGAAAACAATATATTATTTAGAGTTAGTGAGTTAGATAACATTATATTATTTAGTGAGTTAGTGAGTTAGATAACAATATATTATTTAGTGAGTTAGTGAGTTAGATAACAATATATTATTTAGTGAGTTAGTGAGTTAGATAACAATATATTATTTAGAGTTAGTGAGTTAGATAACATTATATTATTTAGTGAGTTAGTGAGTTAGATAACAATATATTATTTAGAGTTAGTGAGTTAGATAACAATATATTATTTAGTGAGTTAGTGAGTTAGATAACAATATATTATTTAGAGTTAGTGAGTTAGATAACATTATATTATTTAGTGAGTCAGTGAGTTGGATAACAATGTATTATTTAGTGAGTTAGTGAGTTAGATAACAATATATTATTTAGTGAGTTAGTGAGTTAGATAACAGTATATTATTCAGAGTTAGTGAGTTAGATAACAGTATATTATTTAGAGTTAGTGAGTTAGATAACAGTATATTATTCAGAGTTAGTGAGTTAGATAACAGTATATTATTCAGAGTTAGTGAGTTAGATAACAGTATATTATTTAGAGTTAGTGAGTTAGATAACAGTATATTATTCAGAGTTAGTGAGTTAGATAACAGTATATTATTCAGAGTTAGTGAGTTAGATAACAGTATATTATTCAGAGTTAGTGAGTTAGATAACAATGTATTATTTAGTGAGTTAGTGAGTTAGAAAACAATATATTATTTAGAGTTAGTGAGTTGGATAAGAATATATTATTTAGTGAGTTAGATAACAATATATTATTTATTGAGTTAGATAACAATATATTATTTAGTGAGTTAGGTAAAAATATATTATTTATTGAGTTAGATAACTATATGTTATTTAGTGAGTTAGGTAACAATATTTTATTTATTGAGTTAGATAACAATATATTATTTATAGAGTCAGTGAATTGGATAACAATATATTATTTAGAGGTAGTGAGTTAGATAACAATATATTATTTGTTGGGTTAGTGAGTTAGATAACAATGTATTATTTAGAGTTAGTGAGTTAGATAACAATACATTATTTAGTGAGTTAGATAACACTACATTATTTAGTGAGTTAGATAACAATATATTATTTAGTGAGTTAGATAACAATATATTATTTAGTGAGTTAGTGAGTTAGATAACAGTATATTATTTAGTGAGTTAGTGAGTTAGATAACAGTATATTATTTAGTGAGTTAGTGAGTTAGATAACAGTATATTATTCAGAGTTAGTGAGTTAGATAACATTATATTATTTAGTGAGTTAGTGAGTTGGATAACAACGTATTATTTAGTGAGTTAGTGAGTTATATAACAGTATATTATTCAGAGTTAGTGAGTTAGATAACATTATATTATTTAGTGAGTTAGTGAGTTGGATAACAATATATTATTTAGTGAGTTAGATAACAATATATTATTTAGTGAGTTAGTGAGTTAGATAACAATATATTATTTAGTGAGTTAGATAACAATATATTATTTAGTGAGTTAGTGAGTTAGATAACAATATATTATTTAGTGAGTTAGTGAGTTAGATAACAATATATTATTCAGAGAGTTAGTTAGTTAGATATAATATATTATTTAGTGAGTTAGAAAACAATGTATTATTTAGAGTTAGTGAGTTAGATAACAATATATTATTTAGAGAGTTAGATAACAATATATTATTTAGAGAATGAGTTAGATAACAATATACTATTTAGAGTTTGTGAGTTAGATAGATAACGATATATTATTTACTGAGTTAGTGAGTTAAATAACAATGCATTATTTAGAGAGTGAGTTAGATAAAACATATAATATTTAGTGAGTTAGTGAGTTACATAAAAATATATTATTTAGAGAGTTAGTTGCATAACAATATATTATTCAGAGTTAGTGAGTTAGATAACAATGTATTATTTAGAGTTAGTGAGTTGGATAACAATATATTATTTAGTAAGTTAGATAACAATATATTATTTAATGATTAAGTGAGTTAGATAACAATATATTATTCATTTAGCCTAAAATGACATACCCATATCAACCTGCCTGTAGCTCCGGCCCTGAAGCAAGGATGTGCATATTCTTGGTATGATTTGAAAGGAAACACTTTGAAATTTGTGTAAATGTGAAGGGAATGTAGCAGAATATAACACAATAGATCTGGTAAAATATATATATATTTTTAAATGAACCGTTTTTATTTTTGAAATGGAAGAGAAAGGCCATAATGTATTATTCCAGCCCAGGTTCAAGTTAGATATTGGCCACTAGATGGCATCAGTATATGTGCAATGTTTTAGACCAATCCATTGAACAATTGCATTTCTGTTCAAAATGTTGTATCAAGACTGCCTAAATGTGCCTAATTTGTTTATTAATATCTTTTCATGTTCAATATTGCGAACTCTCCTCAAACAATAGCATTGTATTATTTCACTGTAATAGCTACTGTACATTGGACAGTGCAGTTATATTAACAAGAATTTAAACTTTCTGCCAATATCAGATATGTCTATGTCCTAAGTTTTCTTATTACTTACAACTTCATGATTATCGCATTAGCCTACATTAGCTAAACCATCCCGTGGAAGGGACACCGATCCATGCTTTTGATATCATCGATCACCACATTCCTTTGGAGAGATTGGAAAACCAAATTGGTCTACACGGACAAGTTCTGGCCTGGTTTAGTTCTTATCTGTCGGAAAGATATCAGTTTGTCTCTGTGAATGGTTTGTCCTCTGACAAATCAAATGTCAATTTCGGTGTTCCTCAAGGTTCCGTTTTAGGACCACCATTGTTTTCACTATATATTTTACCTCTTGGTGATGTCATTCGGGAACATAATGTTAAGTCCACACAGCTGTACATTTTGATGAAACATGGTGAAGCCCCAAAATTGCCTATGCTGGAAGCCTGTGTTTCAGACATAAGGAAGTGGATGTCTACAAATGTTCTACTTTTAAACTTGGACAAAACAGCGATGCTTGTTCTAGGTCCCAAGAAACAAAAATATCTTCTGTTGAATCTGACAATTAATATTGATGGTTGTACAGTCGTCTCAAATTAAACTGTGAAGGACCTCGGCGTTACTCTGGACCCTGATCTCTCTTTTGACGAACATATCAAGACTGTTTCAAGGACTGCTTTTTTCCATCTACGTAACATTGCAAAAATCAGAACATTTCTTTCCAAAAATGATGCAGAAACTTGACTAGAACCAAAACATTTGATCATATTACTCCAGTGCTGGCCTCTACACTGGCTTCCTGTTAAAGCAAGGGCTGATTTCAAGGTTTAACTGCTAACCTACAAACAGCTGGAGGCAGGGCTTTCTCCTATAGAGCTCAATTTTTATGGAATGGTCTGCCTAGCCTTGTGAGAGATGCAGACTCACTCTCAACCGTTAAGTCTTTATTGAAGACTCATCTCTTCAGTAGGTCCTATGATTGAGTGTAGTCTGGCCCAGGAGTGTGAAGATGAACAGAAAGGCACTGGAGCAATGAACCGCCCTTGCTGTCTCTGACTGGCCGGTTCCCCTTCTCTCCACTGGGATTCCCTGCCTCTAACCCCATTACAGGGGCTGAGTCACTGGCTTACTGGTGCTCTTCCATGCCGTCCTTAGGAGGGGTGCGTCAATTGAGTTGGTTGAGATCCCTGACTTGATCTTCCTGTCTGGGTTGACGCCCCCCCCCTTGAGTTGTGCCGTGGCTGAGATCTTTGTGGGCTATTCTCGGCCTTGTCTCAGGATGGTAAGTTGGTGGTTGAAGATATCCCTCTAGTGGTGTGGGGGCTGTGCTTTGGCAAAGAGGGTGGGGTTATATCCTGCCTGTTAGGCCCTGTCTGGGGGTATCGTTGGATGGGGCCACAGTATCTCCTGACCCCACCTGTCTCAGCCTCCAGTATTTATGCTGCAGTAGGTTTGGTGTCGGGGGGCTAGGTTCAGTCTGTTATAAGTATGCTCTCTCTAATAATCTCTTTCTTTCTTTCTCTCTTTCTTTCTTTCTTTTTTTCTTTCTTTCTCATAGGACCTGAGCCCTAAGACCATGCCTCAGGACTACCTGGCCTGATGAGTCATTGCTGTCCCCAGTCCACCTGGCCGTGCTGCTGCTCCAGTTTCAACTGTTCTGCCTGCGGCTATGGAACCCTGACCTGTTCACCGGACGTGCTACCTGTCCCAGACCTGCCGTTTTCAACTCTCTAGAGACAACAGGAGTGGTAGAGATACTCTGAATGATCGGCTATGAAAAGCCAACTGACATTTACTCCTGAGGTGCTGACCTGTTGCACCCTCTACAACCACTGTGATTATTATTATTTGACCCTGCTGGTCATCTATGAACATTTGAACATCTTGGCCATGTTCTGTTATAATCTCCACCCGGCACAGCCAGAAGAGGACTGGCCACCTGTCACGGTTGTGTATAGAGACGGACCAAGGCGCAGCTTGCTCTGAGTTAGACATCTTTATTTATTTGAAACTTACAAAAAAAAAAGGAAACCAATAACGAACCGTAACATAAGAGGTGCTACATGCACTAACTCAAAACAAGATACCACAAAACACAGTGGGGAAATGGCTGCCTAAATATGATCACCAATCAGAGACAACGATAAACAGCTGCCTCTGATTGGGAACTATACCAGGCCAACATAGAAATAAAACCCCCAAGATTAGAACACCCCCCTAGTCACACCCCAACATAACGGAAATACAGAATTAAAAAGCTCTCTATGGTCAGGGAGTGATACCACCCCTCATTGCCTGGTTCCTCTCTAGGTTTCTTCCTAGGTTCTGGCCTTTCTAGGGAGTTTTTTCTAGCCACTGTGCTTCTACACCTGCATTGCTTGCTGTCTGGGGTTTTAGGCTGGGTTTCTGTACGGCACTTTGAGATATCAGCTGATGTAAGTAGAGCTTTATAAATACATTTGATTGACTATATAAGGGTATATAAGGGTATTATAACAGGCCTTTATTAGTCTCTTAGCCAATTGTGACACACGCCAATATGACTTGTAATAATATATGTTTAATTAAATTAAAAATTGATTTGATTTGATCCTGAAGAAGGTAATTTACAGCTGAGCAGACATGCAAAGCAAATGCCACGAATGCAAATCTCCATGAATGCAAATCTCCATGAATGCAAATCTCCATGAATGCAAATCTCCATGAATGCAAATCTCCATGAATGCAAATCTCCATGAATGCAAATCTCCATGAATGCCATCTCCTGGAATGCAAATCTCCATGAATGCAAATCTCCATGAATGCAAATCTCCATGAATGCAAATCTATATGAATGCAAATCTCCATGAATGCAAATCTCCATGAATGCCATCTCCTGGAATGTCAGGAAAAATGTATTTAGTGAGTTAGATAACAAACACAAAAACACTACAGTACTCAAAAAAAAACTTCAGTAAATACTACAGAATTTAATTTGCATATACTCTATATCGCAATTTGTGCCACGCTTAAGTGAGAAACCTACATGCCAAGTAGACAATGTAATGTGCCCCGTACACATTATAGAAAAGAGCAGACACACTGAGGTAACTGTTCCTAGTAATGTGTCCCGTACACATTATAGAAAAGAGCAGACACACTGAGGTAACTGTCCCTAGTAATGTGTCCCGTACACATTATAGAAAAGAGCAGACACACTGAGGTAACTGTCCCTAATAATGTGTCCCGTACACATTATAGAAAAGAGCAGACACACTGAGGTAACTGTCCCTAGTAATGTGTCCCGTACACATTATAGAAAAGAGCAGACACACTGAGGTAACTGTTCCTAGCTACAGGTCATGGAAAATGTACTCTTTATTTATTCATCCACTTTCCTGAAGGAGAAAACCTACACTTCTATGTTAAAGATAAAAAAACACTATAGCAAATACTACAATCTGCAAAAACACTTCAGTAAATACTACTGTGTATAGTACATTCCGCAAAAATACTACATTAATTACTATAGTATATAATACAGTTTAATTTTACTTCAGTATTTTTACTGTAGTTAACTGTAAATACTTGCAGACTTTTAAATACTACAGTAAAGTCAGCAAAACAGTGAATACTACAGTAAAGTCAGCAAAACAGTGAATACTACAGTAAAGTCAGCAAAACAGTGAATACTACAGTAAAGTCAGCAAAACAGTGAATACTACAGTAAAGTCAGCAAAACAGTGAATACTACAGTAAAGTCAGCAAAACAGTGAATACTACAGTAAAGTCAGCAAAACAGTGAATACTACAGTAAAGTCAGCAAAATGGTGAATACTACAGTAAAGTCAGCAAAACAGTAAATACTACAGTAAAGTCAGCAAAACAGTGAATACTACAGTAAAGTCAGCAAAACAGTGAATACTACAGTAAAGTCAGCAAAACAGTGAATACTACAGTAAAGTCAGCAAAACAGTGAATACTACAGTAAAGTCAGCAAAACAGTGAATACTACAGTAAAGCTAGCAAAACAGTGAATACTACAGTAAAGTCAGCAAAACAGTGAATACTACAGTAACGTCAGCAAAACAGTGAATACTACAGTAAAGTCCCCAAAAACACCACAGCGAATATTACAGTATTTATACCATACTATACTATAGCATTTTTTTTTCACATGGGCACAAGCACACACACGCATATGGACACACATACATACACACAAAGTGTAGTTCTGGCACTGTCAGACACCCCAAACCAGAAGTCATATCAGACACACACCCTGTCTCCAGCGGATGGAGAATAAAATGAGAAACATCAATGGAATACCAGCCATTACAGAGCAGAGCAGGTGGATCTAACAGTGTACCCTGAAGCGGACTCTTGTGTGTGTTTTAATGTGTATGTGCGTGTGTGTGTGCATATCTACATACACTACATGACCAAAAGTATGTGGAAAACTGCTTGTCAAACATCTCATTCCAAAGTCATGGGCATTAATATGGAGTTGGTCCCCCCTTTGCTACTATAACAGCCTCCACTCTTCTGGGAAGGCTTTCCCACCAGATGTGGGAACATTGCTGCGGGGACTTGCTTCTATTCAGCCACACGAGCATTGGTGAGGCCGGGCTCTAATGTGGGGGGATTAGGCCTGTCTTGCAGTCAGCGTTCCAATTCATCCCAAAGGTGTTTGATGGGGTTGAGGTCAGGGGTCTGTGCAGGCCAGTCAAGTTCTTCCACACTGACCTCAACAAACCATTCCAGTATGGACCTTGTTTTGTGCATGGGGCATTGTCATGCTGAAACAGGAAAGGGCCTAAATAGTTGCCACGAAGTTGGAAGAACAGAATCATCTAGAATGTCATTGCATGCTGTAGCGTTAAAATGTATCTTCACAGGAACTAAGGGGCCTAGCCCAAACCATGAAAACAGCCCCAGACCATTATTCCTCCTCCACCAAACTTTACAGTTGGCACTATGCATTGGGGCAGATAGCATTCTCCTGGAATCTGACAAACCCAGAATAGTCCGACGACCCAGAATAGTCCGACGGACCGCCAGATTCATCACTCTGGAGAACACGTTTCCACTTCCGCTTTACAGCACTCCATCCGACGCTTGGCATTACGCATGGTGATCTTAGGCTTGTGTGCAGCTGCTCGGCCACGGAAACCCATTTCATGAACCTCCTGACCAAACAGTTCTTGTGCTGATGTTGCTTCCAGAGGCGGTTTGGAACTCCGTAGTGAGTGTTGCAATCAAGGACAGACAATTTTTACCCACTACGCGCTTCAGCATTCGGCGGTTTCGTTGTGTGAGTGTGTGCCTGTACTTGTGTGTGTGTGTGTGTGTGTGTGTGTGTGTGTGTGTGTGTGTGTGTGTGTGTGTGTGTGTGTGTGACACATTCGTCACTGTTGCTTGCTCAATCAGTGGCGGTTATTGAATGCAGAGGAAGATAAAAACGTATGTAAATACTTGGTTGATTTACAGGATGTGTCTGTCACTCTGCCAAGAGGAGTCAGTCGTGCGTGTTAAGACGAGCTGATCAGGGCACAATCATTTTGGTTTTGGCATGACTGAAGAGAACACATATTGTCTCTCAGGCCTTTCGAGGACTTGTATTTCTGTCAGATTACACCATCTTTGATTTATATAGTTATTTTACATAATTGAAAGCCTTGAATATGGAGAACACAAAACTACATAAAAATGGTTTCAAATAATTTGACAAATACAGTATCGTGTGTAGAGTACAGTCACAGATATTAACCTGTTTGATGAGAACAGGTAAACCTCTGGTCTCAGCCTCCAATCACCTAGACAGAGAAAGACTGAAAGGAAAAGAATCATGGTCAAGTCTGAACTCTTTTGTCACATGGCAATTCCCCCTATTCACTCCTTATTTTCTCAGAGAAGAGATTAAGTTGTCAGTGCGTGGGTCTTGCAGCCTACCGGTCTTTAGAGAGGAGGATGGCAGAGAGACTGATCTCTCCAGCACTAATAGATGGGGCTTACCACAGGGATTCAAGAACAGAGGGAGAGGAGAGAGAGAGGAGAGGGAGAAGAGTTGAGAGGGAGAAGAGTTGAGAGGGAGAAGAGAGGAGGGAGAGAGGGAGAGGAGAGAGAGAAGAGAGGAAGGAGAAAAGAGGGAGAGAGGGAGAGGAGAGGGAGAAGAGAGAGGAGGGAGGGAGATGAGAGGGAGAAGAGAGGAGAGGGAGAGGAAGAAGATAGGAAGGAGAGAGGGAGAAGAGAGGAGATAGGGAGGGAGAGGGAGAAGAGAGGAGAGAGGGAGTGAGGGAGAGGAGAGGGAGAAGAGAGGAGGGAGAGAGGGAGAGGGAGAAGATGAGAGGGAGAAGAGAGGAGAGAGGGAAGGAGGGAGAGGAGAGGGAGAAGAGAGGAGGAAGAGAGGGAGAGGGAGAAGATGAGAGGGAGAAGAGAGGAGAGAGGGAAGGAGGGAGAGGAGAGGGAGAAGAGAGGAGAGAGGGAGAGAGAGGAGAGGGAGAAGATAGGAAGGAGAGAGGTATAGGAAGAATAGAGCAGGGGGAGAGGGAGAATAGAGGAGGGTGAGAGGGGGAACAGAGAAGGGTGAACGCTGGGTGGATTTAGGATCACTTTACCTGGATTTGGCAGTGTGGCGCTGTTGGATTAGAACCCCAGGCCTCGTAGCACACTAATCTGCAGATGGCAAAGACGGACACGCACACGTACAGACATGTGCACGCACATAGACACATGCATGCGGATACACACACACACACACACACACACACACACACACACACACACACACACACACACACACACACACACACACACACACACACACACACACACACACACACACACACACACACACACACACACACACACACACACACAACCCCATCCCACCCCTAAAACATGAACACTGTCCCTTATAAACCTTAGTTCCTATTTCTGCTGTCATGGAGGCCACATTCAGACACATCACTGACAGCAGAAACGTTCCCGTACATTGGGGCTCTTTCTGGGACCTTTTACAAGTCTGTTCCTGGTCTGATACCGCCGTGTAAGGTCACTCATCCAGAACTTCTGGAACCACAAACCAACCAAACAAGAGGAGAAATACAGGTTGTTTTTGGCAGGGAAACCATCACTACAGTACCCAGTACCATCCTCATCTGCCCCCTCCCCCCATACCTGATGGCTTCTCCCCATGTTTAAATTGGTAATTATTTAGTGGGGTTTAATGCCTTTATTCAGCCTGTCAGTGTTGAGTCAGGAGAGGTGGATTAGGCAGGCGGTCCCGGCCCCAGGGGGACCAGACACTGGCAGGCCTTACAGCCAGGACCCGGGCGGAGGAGGAGGACAGCTCCTCTTTGATCCAACAGGGGGGGGGGGTGACTTCGCAGGCCAGAGGGGTAGAGGCACGGGGTGACAGCTGCACTTTCTTTAGCCTCACAATTTGAATTTGAATTCTATCTTAGGATGCAGCGTGGCGCGGACTTGGCAGGGCAGTGGGGTAATCTGCTCGGCAAGAAAACGGAGAAAGCTTTCAGGGATTTCTTTTTTTCTTCCTGTGTGCCTTTGCAGAGATTGGAGTAATTAAAGTGAGATGGAATGCATTAAAAACTCACTTGTACCGAGGCTGTTGCCCGCCCATGCCAAAATGTGAATGGGGTTGTGGCAGGGCTGTCCCTTAGACTGTAATCCCTCACACTACATGTGCCCTGTGACTTTGATGATCTGCAGAGACCAGAAAGCAGGAAAATGGGCACTGCAGAAGAACCTACAGTAGCTATAACTCCCTAATCTCACACCTTAGAGAGCAGAGATAATATCATTTAAAAAAATGTTGATTAGATCCAGCACTGGCCAGATGACGTCGTGTTAGGGCAGTTCACTCTCCCAGTATCTCCCAGTATGTGCCACAGAGCGAGCTTGTCATATACCATTTATTTTATAATTTATGCGTCCAAATTCTTTAAGCGAACCTGGTAATTGACCTACAGTACCTCCTCTCGGATACACATAACAATGTTGTTTTTCTTTGAGGGGTTAACTAACTGACCTTTGGGTGTGTTGGTTTGTTATTGGGAATCTGTTCTCTGTGCTCTTTTGCATTGTAGGTGGACAGTATAATTGCAGTGGAAGATAACCCATCTACATCCCATGGTCTTCTCTATGGCTGGGGGACATGAACCTGAGGAGCTTTTAAAGGTACACGTCTAAGACCTGGGGCATTAGGACCTGAAAGATAATTGGTGCCTTCTTACATTTCTGAAGAATGTGGACGGAGACAAAAGAACGAGGCTACACAACTATCACCCTAATCTCCCCTGGCTTTATAGGTGATCCCGAAACCCTTCAAACTGAACGGAGAGAGAGAGAAACAGTGAGAAATACAAACAGACAGACAGACAGACAGACAGAGATGACATGGTCAGGTGTACCCGATTCCCTGCTACAGACATCATGTCTGCCATCTTCAGGCACACACAGACACACCCAGAGAAGAAGGCAGACATTTTACATGCCCCCAAACAATTCTGTTTGTTTATTTGTGTTCTTTGTAACTTTTTTTCTTCATATTTTGTGCATAATGTTGCAGCTACCGTCTGTTATGACCGAAAATAACTCTAGACATCAGAACAGCTGTTACTCACCACAGACTGGCAGAATCCTTTTTTCCTTTAACGATTCTGACGAGGCCGACGCAGATGATATACTGCTTTCTCAGGAACAGGCCCAGATCTCCGTGATTTGCGTGAAGAGGAGGCAGAGAAAAAGGGGCTGGAGGGCGGTCTGCCTTCTGAGAATTCGTGGGCGATCGAATAAACCCCCACTTCCTTCCATTCTGCTAGCAAACGTGCAATATTTGGACAATAAAATAGATGACCTACGCGGAAGATTAAACTACCAACGGGACATTAAAAATTGTAATATCTTATGCTTCACGGAGTTGCTGAACGACCACACTATCAACATACAGCTGGCTGTTTATACACTGTATCAGCAGGATAGAACAGCGACGTCTGGTAAGACAAGGGGTGGTGGACTGTGTATTCTTGTAAATAACAGCTGGTGCATGATATCTAAGGAAGTCTCGAGCTATTGCTCGCCTGAGGTAGAGCATCTCATGATGAACTGTAGACCACACTACCTACCTAGAGAGTTTTCATCTGTTTTTTTCGTAGATGTCCACATACCACCACAGTCAGAGGCACTAAGACAGCATTGAATAAGCTGTATTCCGCCATAAGCAAACAGAAAACACTCACCCAGAGGCGGCACTCCTAGTGGCCGGGGACTTTAATGCAGGGAAACTTACATCAGTTTTACCAAATTTCTACCAGCAGGTTAAATGTGCAACCAGAGGAAAAACAACTCTAGACCACCTTTACTCCACACACAGAGACACATACAAAGCTCTCCCTTGCCCTCCATTTGGAAAATCTGACCACAATTCTATCCTCCTGAATCCTGCGTAAAAGCAACAATTAAAACAGGAAGCACCAGTGACATGATCAATAAAATAGTGGTCAACTGAAGCAGATGCTAAGCTACAGGACCTTTTTGCTAGCATAGACTGGAATAAGTTCCGGGATTCCTTCCGGTGGCATTGAGGAGGACACCACATCAGTCATTACCTTCATCAATAAGTGAATCGATGACGTCGTCCCCACAGTGACGGGACGTACATATCTCAACATGAAGCCATGGATCACAGGCAACATCCACACTGAGCTAAAGGCTAGAGCTGCCACTTTCAAGGAGAGGGACTCTAGCCCTGAAGCTTATAAGAAATCCTGCTATGCCCTCCAACGAACCATCAAACAGGTAAAGCGTCAATACAGGACAAAGATCGAATCGTACTACACCAGCTCTGACGTTGTGTGATCACGCTCTCTGCAGCCGATGTGAGTAAGACCTAAAACAGGTCAACATTCACAAGGCCAGACAGATTACCAGGACGTGTACTGCACGCGCTGACCAACTGGCAAGTGTCTTCACTGACATTTTCAACCTCTCCCTGTCTGAGTCTGTAATACTGACATGTTTTAAGCAGACCACCATAGTCCCTGTGCCCAAGAACACTAAGTTAACCTGCCTAAATGACCTCCAACCCATAACACTGACATCTGTAGCCATGAAGTGCTTTAAAAGGCTGGTCATGGCTCACATCAACACCATTATCCCAGAAACCCTAGACCCACTCCAGTTTGCATACCGCTCCAACAGATCCAGAGATGATGCAATATCTATTGCACTCCACATTGCCCTTTCCCACCTGGACAAAAGGAACACCTATGTGAGAATGCTATTAATTGACTACAGCTCAGCGTTCAACACCACAGTGCCCTCAAAGCTCGTCAATAAGCTGAGGACCTTGGGACTAAGCACCTCCCTCTGCAACTGGATCCTGTACTTCCTGATGGGCCGGCCCCAGGTGGTAAGGGTAGGTAACAACACATCCTCCACGCTGATCCTCAAAACAGGGGCCCCTCAGGGGTGCGTTCTCAGTCCTCTCCTGTACTCCCTGTTCACTCATGACTGCACGGCCAGGCACGACTCCAACATCATTATTAAGTTTGCCGATGACACAACAGTGGTAGGCCTGATCACAGACAACAACGAGACAGCCTATAGGGAGGAGGTCAGTGACCTGGCAGTGTGGTGCCAGGACAACAACTTCTCCCTCAACGTGATCAAGACAAAGAAGATGATTGTGGAATACAGGAAAAAGGAGGACTGAGCATGCCCCCATTCTCATTGACGGGGATGCAGGGGAGCAGGTTGAGAGCTTCAAGTTCCTTGGTGTCCACATGACCAACAAACTGATATTGTTCATGCACACCAGACAGTCGTGAAGAGGACATGACAAAACCTATTCCCCCTCAGGAGACTGAAAAGATTTGACATGGGTCCTCAGATCCTCAAAAAGTTCTACAGCTGCACCATCGAGAGCATCCGAGAGGATGCTTCACTGCCTGGTTGGCAACTGCTCTTCCTAAAACCGCAAGGCACTCCGGCCGAATGACCCACATCACTGGGTCCAAGCATCCTACCATCCAGGACCTCTATACCAGGCGGTGTCAGAGGAAGGCCCTAAAAAGTGTCAAAGACTCCAGCCACCCCAGTCATAAACTGTTCTCTCCGCTACCGCACAGCAAGTGGTACCGGAGCTTCAAGTTTAGGTCCAAGAGGCTTCTAAACAGCTTCTACCCCCAAAACATATGACTCCTGAACACCTAAACAAATGGCTTCCCAGTCTATTTGCATTCCCCCACTTTTACACCACTGCTACTCTCTGTTGTTGTCATCTATGCATAGTCACTTTAATAACTCCAACCACATGTACATATTACCGCAATGTGCGGTGCCCCCGCACATTGACTCTGTACCAGTACCCTCTCGCTATTGTTATTTTACTTCTGCTTTTTATTGACTTGTTACTTTTATTTCTTATTCTTATCTGTATTTTTTTTAACTGCATTGTTGGTTTTGGGCTTGTTGTATTTGGCACGTGACTAACAGCATTTTCTTTAACTGTTATTTCATTATCCTTCAGGTCCTACTGGAGACACCAAATACCACTTTTCCCTGGATGTCACGTTGACACGAAGGGTTGGGAGAAAAGCGCAGGAATGCGTAATAGGATTTTTTATTCAGCCCAAATTACGGCGTGCCGTATAAAGGCAAGGGGACGAAGACCAAACAAACACGTAACAAAAACACAGGGTAGAAACCCAAAACAAAAGAGCGAGGAGTACCTCGAATAAATAACACACAAGCACAATGATTAACTCATGGGACGAGACCCGTGAGTTAAAATGGTACGAATGGTACGAATGGTACGAAAGCCAAAACACACCGTGCAGGTACTCACACGCACCAACGGACATTGTAACAATAATGGACCGCCCAATGGAAACCAAAAGGCACATTTATACAAGTGCTAATCAGTGGGAATAGGGGACAGGTGTGTGTAGTGAAAGTTCCGGAGGGATCCGTGACACTGGAGGCCAGGGTTAAAGTGTTGCCATTCAAAACAACGTTGTCACTTTTTCCATGACCAAAATGAAGATAACACAGCACAAGTATGACCACGCCAATGAAAGAAAGTATTGACCATACCAGGCGGTGTGGTTTATTGGGTAAACCAAGAGCTGTTCTCTCTGATGATTTAAGCACCAAAAATAATGCTATGATAGCTTATTTACCATACATTTTTATTAGTTAACATTGTTTGAATGATTTTTTTGAAAATCGTTTGGTATAAATGTAACCCCTCGGCTCAGAAATATGATTTTAAATGTCAACTACTTGAGTGTATTGCCTGTGTCCCAAAACTGCACTGTTCCCTGTGTGGTGCACTATTTGTAACCAGAGCTCTATGCTCTTAGAAAAAAGGGTTCCAAAAGGGTTCTCGGGCTGTCTCCATAGGAGAACCTGGAACCATAGGAGAACCTGGAACCAGAAGGTTCTACCTGGAACCAAAATATTTTGTAAATGGAACCAAAAAGGATTCTTCAAAGGATGCACCTATGGGGACAGCCGAAGAACCCGTTGGGGTTCTAGATAGCACCTTTGTCTCCTAAGCACCTTTGTTTCCTAAGCACCTTTGTTTCCTAAGAGTGTATATGGACCCTGGTCAAATGTAGTGCGCTACATAGGTAAAAGGGTGCCATTTGGGACACAGCCTATATTTCCATTAGATGTGTGAAGACCTCCAAGGTCTGGCTTAGAAGGCACTTTAATAGATACCTGTCAAACATAATTAACTATGTTTTTCCTATCATGTGCTTTCTTTCCCATTGCCTCCAGCCAAAGGCTCTTCTGTGTGTGTGTGTGTGTGTATGTGTGTGTGTGTGTGTGTATCCATTCATGCTGTGTGTGTGTGTGTGTGTGTGTGTGCGTGGGTTTCTGTGTGTGTCAGTCTCAGTGCGTTTTGCCACCCAGCAAACGGAGACAGTGTTAATTGCAGCGCGACAACCACAAGAAAAGACCAGAATCCCCATGAAGACCAAGGCAAGCTGGTAGGCGTCCCAGGCACTGTGGAAAGCTAGCCATCCCATAATTACAGGTAAAATACCTTTAGCATGGATCTCTGCTTGGTTGCGATAGGTTTATCAACGACAATCATACAAATATGCAGGCATTTATAACTACATAGCAATATAACACTTCGTCCCGACAGGAGAGGTGCCGAGAAACATGAGAACAGCTTTAAGGAGGAGAAACACATGGACAGTAGTCAGCTTTAAGGAGGAGAAACACATGGACAGTAGTCAGCTTTAAGGAGGAGAAACACATGGACAGTAGTCAGCATTAAGGAGGAGAAACACATGGACAGTAGTCAGCATTAAGGAGGAGAAACACATGGACAGTAGTCAGCATTAAGGAGGAGAAACACATGGACAGTAGTCAGCTTTAAGGAGGAGAAACACATGAACAGTAGTCAGCTTTAAGGAGGAGAAACACATGGACAGTAGTCAGCTTTAAGGAGGAGAAACACATGGACAGTAGTCAGCTTTAAGGAGGAGAAACACATGGACAGTAGTCAGCTTTAAGGAGGAGAAACACATGGACAGTAGTCAGCTTTAAGGAGGAGAAACACATGGACAGTAGTCAGCTTTAAGGATGAGAAACACATGGACAGTAGTCAGCTTTAAGGAGGAGAAACACATGGACAGTAGTCATCTTTAAGGAGGAGAAACACATGGACAGTAGTCAGCTTTAAGGAGGAGAAACACATGGACAGTAGTCAGCTTTAAGGAGGAGAAACACATGGACAGTAGTCAGCTTTAAGGATGAGAAACACATGGACAGTAGTCAGCTTTAAGGAGGAGAAACACATGGACAGTAGTCATCTTTAAGGAGGAGAAACACATGAACAGTAGTCAGCTTTAAGGAGGAGAAACACATGGACAGTAGTCAGCTTTAAGGAGGAGAAACACATGGACAGTAGTCAGCATTAAGGAGGAGAAACACATGGACAGTAGTCAGCTTTAAGGAGGAGAAACACATGGACAGTAGTCAGCATTAAGGAGGAGAAACACGTGGACAGTAGTCAGCTTTAAGGAGGAGAAACACATGGACAGTAGTCAGCTTTAAGGAGGAGAAACACATGGACAGTAGTCAGCTTTAAGGAGGAGAAACACGTGGACAGTAGTCAGCATTAAGGAGGAGAAACACATGGACAGTAGTCAGCTTTAAGGAGGAGAAACACATGGACAGTAGTCTGCTTTAAGGAGGAGAAACACATGGACAGTAGTCAGCATTAAGGAGGAGAAACACATGGACAGTAGTCAGCTTTAAGGAGGAGAAACACATGGACAGTAGTCTGCTTTAAGGAGGAGAAACACATGGACAGTAGTCAGCATTAAGGAGGAGAAACACATGGACAGTAGTCAGCGTTAAGGAGGAGAAACACATGGACAGTAGTCAGCTTTAAGGAGGAGAAACACATGGACAGTAGTCTGCTTTAAGGAGGAGAAACACATGGACAGTAGTCAGCTTTAAGGAGGAGAAACACATGGACAGTAGTCAGCATTAAGGAGGAGAAACACATGGACAGTAGTCAGCTTTAAGTAGGAGAAACACATGGACAGTAGTCAGCATTAAGGAGGAGAAACACATGGACAGTAGTCAGCATTAAGGAGGAGAAACACATGGACAGTAGTCAGCTTTAAGTAGGAGAAACACATGAACAGTAGTCAGCTTTAAGGAGGAGAAACACATGGACAGTAGTCAGCATTAAGGAGGAGAAACACATGGACAGTAGTCAGCTTTAAGGAGGAGAAACACATGGACAGTAGTCAGCATTAAGGATGAGAAACACATGGACAGTAGTCAGCTTTAAGGAGGAGAAACACATGGACAGTAGTCAGCATTAAGGAGGAGAAACACATGGACAGTAGTCAGCTTTAAGTAGGAGAAACACATGGACAGTAGTCAGCTTTAAGGAGGAGAAACACATGGACAGTAGTCAGCATTAAGGAGGAGAAACACATGGACAGTAGTCAGCTTTAAGTAGGAGAAACACATGGACAGTAGTCAGCATTAAGGAGGAGAAACACATGGACAGTAGTTAGCATTAAGGAGGAGAAACACATGGACAGTAGTCAGCTTTAAGTAGGAGAAACACATGAACAGTAGTCAGCTTTAAGGAGGAGAAACACATGGACAGTAGTCAGCATTAAGGAGGAGAAACACATGGACAGTAGTCAGCTTTAAGGAGGAGAAACACATGGACAGTAGTCAGCATTAAGGATGAGAAACACATGGACAGTAGTCAGCTTTAAGGAGGAGAAACACATGGACAGTAGTCAGCATTAAGGAGGAGAAACACATGGACAGTAGTCTGCTTTAAGGAGGAGAAACACATGGACAGTAGGCAGCGTTGAGGAGGAGAAACACATGGACAGTAGTCAGCTTTAAGGAGGAGAAACACATGGACAGTAGTCAGCGTTGAGGAGGAGAAACACATGGACAGTAGTCAGCTTTAAGGAGGAGAAACACATGGACAGTAGTCAGCTTTAAAGAGGAGAAACACATGGACAGTAGTCAGCATTAAGGAGGAGAAACACATGAACAGTAGTCTGCTTTAAGGAGGAGAAACACATGGACAGTAGTCAGCTTTAAGGAGGAGAAACACATGGACAGTAGTCAGCATTAAGGAGGAGAAACACATGGACAGTAGTCTGCTTTAAGGAGGAGAAACACATGAACAGTAGTCAGATTTAAGGAGGAGAAACACATGGACAGTAGTCAGCATTAAGGAGGAGAAACAAATGAACAGTAGTCAGCATTAAGGAGGAGAAACACATGAACAGTAGTCAGCTTTAAGGAGGAGAAACACATGGACAGTAGTCAGCATTAAGGAGGAGAAACACATGAACAGTAGTCAGCTTTAAGGAGGAGAAACACATGAACAGTAGTCAGCTTTAAGGAGGAGAAACACATGAACAGTAGTCAGCTTTAAGGAGGAGAAACACATGAACAGTAGTCAGCTTTAAGGAGGAGAAACACATGGACAGTAGTCAGCTTTAAGGAGGAGAAACACATGGACAGTAGTCAGCTTTAAGGAGGAGAAATACATGGACAGTAGTCAGCTTTAAGGAGGAGAAACACATGGACAGTAGTCAGCTTTAAGGAGGAGAAACACATGGACAGTAGTCAGCTTTAAGGAGGAGAAACACATGGACAGTAATCAGCTTTAAGGAGGAGAAACACATGGACAGTAGTCAGCTTTAAGGAGGAGAATATTTTGTTTAACATTGGAACGCTTTGAGAACATGAAAGGGACATTGGAAAGACCTTCAATTAAAAGGTCTCAAACAAGCTTATACAGCTTACACAGTTATACAGCTATACTGTAGTCAGGAGCCTTTGTGGGAAGTTTCAGGGATTATTGTTTCAAATTAAGGGCCTAGACACACATCACATTCATTATTCATCAAACATGACTCATTGGCTTCTCTATTCAGTCTCAGAGGAGTCTGATTCAGACTAGGAGCGCTGTTCTGGGATCAGTTTTATTTTGTTGATCACAATGGATAAGATTACATGTACTGGGGGGCACTGATCCTGGATCCGCATTCCTACTAAGAGATGCTTTATGAATAGCGATGCTTTTTGTCGTTTTGATTTCTCTTCTTGTTCCCTGACTGGGCCAATGTTCCATGTTCTCTTCTTGTTCCCTGACTGGGCCAATGTTCTGTGTTCCCTTCTTGTTCCCTGACTGGGCCAATGTTCCGTGTTCTCTTCTTGTTCCCTGACTGGGCCAATGTTCTGTGTTCCCTTCTTGTTCCCTGACTGGGGACTGGGCCAATGTTCCGTGTTCTCTTCTTGTTCCCTGACTGGGCCAATGTTCTGTGTTCCCTTCTTGTTCCCTGACTGGGGACTGGGTCAATGTTCCGCTTTCTCTTCTTGTTCCCTGACTGGGCCAATGTTCCGTGTTCTCTTGTTGTTTCCTGACTGGGCCAATGTTCCGTGTTCTCTTGTTGTTTCCTGACTGGGCCAATGTTCCGTCTTCTCTTGTTGTTCCCTGACTGGGCCAATGTTCCGTGTTCTCTTGTTGTTTCCTGACTGGGCCAGTGTTCCGTCTTCTCTTGTTGTTCCCTGACTGGGCCAATGTTCCGTGTTCCATTAGCGACACATTAGCCAAGTTCAAGACTTCTCTCAGCATCAGGGAATTATTCTTTTCACTCTGTCTTTGCACAAAGTTCCCCTTGATAATTAACACAGGACAGCTCTTCCTCGTGGTTCATTACGAGACACTGCCTGCATCCCAAATGGCATCATATTTCATCTATAGTGCACTACTTTTGGGTTATTAAGGTTAAGGTTAGGGGAAGGGTTAGCTTAAAGGGTTAAAGGGTTAAGGTTAGGGTTAAGGTTAGGGGAAGGGTTAGCTTAAAGGGTTAAGGTTAAGGTTAGGGGAAGGGTTAGCTTAAAGGGTTAAAGGGTTAAGGTTAGGGTTAAGGTTAGGGGAAGGGTTAGCTTAAAGGGTTAAGGTTAAGGTTAGGGTTAGGGGAAGGGTTAGCTTAAAGGGTTAAGGTTAAGGTTAGGGTTAGGGGAAGGGTTAGCTTAAAGGGTTAAGGTTAAGGTTAGGGTTAGGAGAAGGGTTAGCTTAAAGGGTTAAGCTAACACTTCCCCTAACCTTAACCCTTTACGCTAACCCTAACCCTAACCTTAAGTAACTTTCTGACGTCTGTAACCATACCAAACATAACATATCATACTAATTAGAGTGTCACATATGTATATTTAATATGTTACGTGTTAGTATGTTACGTCTTTGAGGCCAGACTGTGGGAATAGAGCTTTGGAATGCAGAAACATGTGACAGAGACAAGTTCTCCTTCTTTTTATTCTTCTTTTTGTGTTCTCAGAGTTGTGTCATAGTAGTTTCCCAACGTTAGATAACTGTAGGTTATGCGTTGTGACACAGAGATTTAGCCAGCTTTCAATAGAGGAGACACTCAAAGCCAATGACAAAGTGAGAGTGAGTTAGCCTGGTCCCAGGTCTGTTTGTGCTCTCTTGTCAATCCCGTAGGTGGTGTTAAGATAGCACAAACAGGTCTGGGACCAGGCTAGGAAGGGGTGGGTCCTGAGGGACACTACTGAATGGTTACTCAATACAAAGCGTCATGTAATTTCGAGGAAGTAGGCTTGTCATTTAAAAAAATTAAAAAATGTTTTAATGTTATTCACTGGGCAAAAAACATAGATATAAATTCATCCATAAACACAAATACAATTTCATAAATACCTTTAATGGCTGAGTTTTCACCAATTTGATGATATAATTTTCAGGCGCATTCAAAAGATTAGGGGGCAGGACCAGGAAGTATGACGTAGGACAATGTCACTTGCACATTGCACATTAAAATGTAAAAGTGATGCATATCGAGTTCGGCTTTAAAGGGGAATGGATACACTTTAGGATGTAAATCTGCCGTTCTAAATCACAGTGTTTCCATCCCCTTTAAGGGACTCCTTTATCATTTACTTAATGTTGTTTTAAAACCTGCAATGCGGTTAATTAAAATCAGACTTCATCTCATATCGTTTTTCAAGCACCTCATTTGGTATTCAGCATTAGAGCGTAAATCACAAGCATTTAGTTAGGAAGCAGATCGGCCTCCATTCCTAACCCTGTATAAATCTCACTTCTGTGAGTACTTTGCCAGAGCTCTACGTATGTTTCCTGTCTTGTTTACGAGTGTGTAAAGGCTGCATCTCGATGACACACCGCACCTCCAGGGTCCATTGAAAAGTAAATACATTTTACAATCTAATTTTTCATAAAATATGTTCACTTACCACTGAGTAGGAGCAGGGACTTTCTCTCTCTCTGACTGTCAAGACAATTGGCTGCTAAAGTGGTGATCCAGGGCCCAAGCGAAGGGCCGTGTTTATCAGGGTATTGAATTTCTGACGGGGTTGTCGGGCGGGCAGCTGGACAGGCCACTCAGGAGTGCGTGTGTGTGTGGGGGGGGGGTTGGCTGGATCGATAAGAGGAGGGACTGAACGCCGCTGTTGGCCTGGCACCATCACCATCACTTTAGTCAGAGTTACTTAGGGCTGATAAATGCTGTGCTGGAGTGGAAAAGGAGAGGAGAGATGGAGAAAAGGAAAGGAGAAGAGGAGGAGGAGGAGGAGGAGGAGAAGAGAAGAGAGAACACAGAGCACAGAGCACAGAGCACAGATCACAGAGCACAGATCACAGAGTACAGAGCACAGAGCACAGAGCACAGAGCACAGAGCACAGATCACAGAGCACAGATCACAGAACACAGAACACAGAGCACAGAACACAGAACACAGAGCACAGAGCACAGAACACAGAACACAGAACACAGAGCACAGAACACAGAACACAGAGCACAGAGCACAGAACACAGAACACAGAGCACAGAGCACAGAACACAGAACACAGAGCACAGAACACAGAGCACAGAGCACAGAGCACAGAGCACAGAGCACAGAGCACAGAAGACAGAGCACAGATCACAGCACACAGAGCACAGAGTACAGAACACAGAACACAGCGCACAGAGCACAGAGTACAGAACACAGAACACAGAGCACAGAGCACAGAGCACAGAGCACAGAGCACAGAGCACAGAGCACAGAGCACAGAAGACAGAGCACAGATCACAGCACACAGAGCACAGAGTACAGAACACAGAACACAGCGCACAGAACACAGAACACAGAGCACAGAACACAGAACACAGAACACAGAGCACAGAACACAGAACACAGAGCACAGAACACAGAACACAGAGCACAGAACACGGAGCACAGAGCACAGAGCACAGAGCACAGCACACAGAGCACAGAGTACAGAACACGGAGCACAGAACACGGAGCACAGAGCACAGAGCACAGAGCACAGCACACAGAACACAGAGCACAGAACACGGAGCACAGAGCACAGAGCACAGAGCACAGCACACAGAGCACAGAGTACAGAACACAGAACACAGCGCACAGAACACAGAACACAGAGCACAGAGCACAGAACACAGAACACAGAACACAGAGCACAGAGCACAGGGGGGGGGGGATTTCTCCAGAAGGGTCATGAAAAATATGGACTATAGTGAATTGTATTGATGTAGCCCAAACAAACACAGAAATGTAGTCCAAACATGCAACCAACCAAGACATACTCTAACAAGACACCCACAAACTTTGCAGAAATATTTTCCTTCTATAGTTTCCTGGGTAAAACAGCAGAACTTCCCCCTCTGTTCTCTCTCTCTCTCTGGTGACTCCAGATTTGCATCTCTCTTTCTAGAGTATTTCCTGGTAAGTAGAGCAGCCGTTGGATGTGTGTAGAGACACCGATAGAACCTGGGGGGAGAATGAAAGAATAGAAAAAGAAGGAACCAGTGGAGCAGCACACACAGTAACGACCTAATGATCTAAATGTTCATAAGAAACCCATTCACAACCAGACAGCGATTAGCAAGGGAGACAAAAGTGCTGATTTGAATTGTTCTCAATTACACCCCGCAAGCAGATGTTTAGTATTTATTTATACACGGTATTCTGTCCATGGCACGTTTTTTTCAGTACACAATATTAAACCCACTTTAATTAATGTTCAGCAAATAGTATTCTCAACAGTACGTGTTTTCAGCAGACAGACCCCCCCCCACCCACACACACACACACACACACACACACACACACACACACACACACACACACACACACACACACACACACACACACACACACACACACACACATATATATATTTTCTTTATTTTCAGACAACCACAGTGTTTTCTCTCTTTTTCACGAGACAGTATCCCACCCATTCCACCTATTCTCTTCCTGTAGACTGTATTCATGCCAAGTCATTCAGTGCACAGGTGATTAACTGAAGAGCTGTGAATGACCTTTAGAACACACTACACAGGGGTCAAGGGTCACATTCTTTTAAAGTGTTGAATGATGAGCATGTGGGCGGGACTTGTTGTTTATCTATGTGATTGACAGATCCGATGAGCGACCGAATAAGGATCGGACATGTCTTCCCAGGTCCATACATCACAGGGTTAGCGGTCAGAGGGCAGGGGAGTCTGAGGAAGGTCAATCTCATCCCCCAGAGAGCCTTGATCCTGAGGGCACTGCTACTATTTACATAACCTTTGACCCCTGCTACCTGGAAAGATCCATCCATCTTTTATGTGTGTTTGAGAATGATTGTGTCTGTGTGCAAGACATCATAGGATGTACAGGGTCCAGCCCAGTGTTGTGTCTGGTACAGGGTCCAGTCCAGTGTTGTGTCTGGTATAGGGTCCAGTCCAGTTGTCTGGTACAGGGTCCAGTCCAGTGTTGTGTCTGGTATAGGGTCCAGTCCAGTTGTCTGGTACAGGGTCCAGTCCAGTGTTGTGTCTGGTATAGGGTCCAGTCCAGTTGTCTGGTACAGGGTCCAGTCCAGTGTTGTGTCTGGTACAGGGTCCAGCCCAGTGTTGTGTCTGGTACAGGGTCCAGCCCAGTGTTGTGTCTGGTATAGGGCCCAGCCCAGTGTTGTGTCTGCTACAGGGTCCAGCCCAGTGTTGTGTCTGCTACAGGGTCCAGCCCAGTGTTGTGTCTGGTATAGGGCCCAGCCCAGTGTTGTGTCTGGTACAGGGTCCAGTCCAGTTGTCTGGTATAGGGTCCAGTCCAGTGTTGTGTCTGGTATAGGGTCCAGTCCAGTTGTCTGGTACAGGGTCCAGTCCAGTGTTGTGTCTGGTACAGGGTCCAGCCCAGTGTTGTGTCTGATACAGGGTCCAGCCCAGTGTTGTGTCTGGTATAGGGTCCAGTCCAGTGTTGTGTCTGGTATAGGGTCCAGTTGTCTGGTACAGGGTCCAGCCCAGTGTTGTGTCTGGTATAGGGTCCAGTCCAGTGTTGTGTCTGGTACAGGGTCCAGTCCAGTGTTGTGTCTGGTACAGGGTCCAGTTGTCTGGTACAGGGTCCAGCCCAGTGTTGTGTCTGGTACAGGGTCCAGTCCAGTGTTGTGTCTGGTACAGGGTCCAGTCCAGTGTTGTGTCTGGTACAGGGTCCAGTTGTCTGGTACAGGGTCCAGCCCAGTGTTGTGTCTGGTATAGGGTCCAGTACAGTGTTGTGTCTGGTACAGGGTCCAGTCCAGTGTTGTGTCTGGTACAGGGTCCAGTTGTCTGGTACAGGGTCCAGCCCAGTGTTGTGTCTGGTACAGGGTCCAGTCCAGTGTTGTGTCTGGTATAGGGTCCAGCCCAGTGTTGTGTCTGGTACAGGGTCCAGTTGTCTGGTACAGGGTCCAGCCCAGTGTTGTGTCTGGTACAGGGTCCAGTCCAGTGTTGTGTCTGGTACAGGGTCCAGTCCAGTGTTGTGTCTGGTACAGGGTCCAGTCCAGTGTTGTGTCTGGTACAGGGTCCAGTTCAGTGTTGTGTCTGGTACAGGGTCCAGCCCAGTGTTGTGTCTGGTATAGGGTCCAGTTGTCTGGTACAGGGTCCAGTTCAGTGTTGTGTCTGGTATAGGGTCCAGTCCAGTGTTGTCTCTGGTATAGGGTCCAGTTGTCTGGTACAGGGTCCAGTTGTCTGGTACAGGGTCCAGTTGTCTGGTACAGGGTCCAGTCCAGTGTTGTGTCTGGTATAGGGTCCAGTCCAGTGTTGTGTCTGTTACACCATCCAGTCCAGTGTTGTGTCTGGTATAGGGTCCAGTCCAGTGTTGTGTCTGTTACACCATCCAGTCCAGTGTTGTGTCTGGTATAGGGTCCAGTCCAGTGTTGTGTCTGTTACACCATCCAGTCCAGTGTTGTGTCTGGTATAGGGTCCAGTTGTCTGGTACAGGGTCCAGTTGTCTGGTACAGGGTCCAGTTGTCTGGTACAGGGTCCAGTCCAGTGTTGTGTCTGGTAACTAGCTAGCAGTAAGCTGCTCATCTGATCAGACATTTTGACTTGTAGCCAGTGAGCCAGCCGGTGTTCCGTAGCTGCAGTAGTCACGGGACAAGTGTTAGGCGGAATATAGATGTATTTTTACGAGTTCCACAGAAGACTCCAGGTAACAGCATGTCCCTTTACAATGACGCGTTACGGCGCAAGACATTAAAACTTGATGTGGACTTAACAAACACATTACTGATAGTGAGAGTGAAACTGGTCATGACCTTTAAACGCCTTGTATGCCTGCCTGAAGTTTATGAGGTGGTGACAAGTCACCAATAACAGCCACTCTTGACCCCTTATGATCCCTAGCTCAGTTAGCCGTGGTCCGCTTTGACCCTCCTATTGGCTACCAGTGTTCTTCAGTCAGAAAGTCCTTGAGAATGGAAGTGTACAGAAACCCTGCATGTAATGCAGTCCTCCAGGAGCAGCAATGAAGAATCTACAGCATTACAGGTATATATTTTGTCACCATAGTGACACGTCTGGCTAAAACGTCCAGATCACACACCTACTCTTCATCAGAAGATGAATGAAAGTGCTACAGACCACAGATACAGCGCTGTCATATATTTCATCCTTCCTGGATCTCCTCATTGTGAGTGATCTTCACTCCAAGCCCGTTTAAAAAGTAATCTGATCCTACCTATTACTGTCACTGTGTCACCTCCCTCAGCTCAGACGAACACACGCTGGGCCTGTAATGGACGTTTTGGGAAATAAGTCCACCCTTATTGTTGGGCTATAATGTGTCAGCCAGCCTTCACAGTAGAATGCAGGTCATTCTATAGAATGGTATGAAATGGTAACATTGTGTGTAAGAGGAAACAGGTGATCTCTGTTTTGAGGATATGTGGATATGTTTACTACTGAGACTCTATGTGACCAGTGTAAAATGTTAGTACGGGTATTAGCACTATAGAGCTGAGTCCGAGCCCGAGTCCAAGTCTGGGTCTGATAGTGTAGACGAGACAGGGGCTGTTTGTCACATGAGTTGGTTGTCACAGTGCTCATACCCCCCCCATAGAAATGCAGATCAATGTTTAAGATGACGACGGTGGTAGAGCATTCTATAACAACCTGGCCCACATGGTAAAGCAGTGTGGGGGTTTTCTATACAGTAAAGTCTCCATCCACGATGATGTTTTGGTGTTGTAATGTTGTCTTGTTTAACAGAAACATAATAGGCCAGTCTGTGAGACCGAACGATGCAGACACTAACGGTGGTGGTGAATTTGAGTTGAAAACAAAGTGGGTCATTTAGATGCCTTGCCGTCTGTTCACATGAATCTGTCATAACACGAAACGTGTTCACATATTTGACATATTCAGGAAATGCCTGTCAAGGTAACGATCAATGTTAATTTAGCGCTTTCAAACGATGCCCATCAGGGTCCATGAATAAATCATTATTCTCATGACCCCCAGCTATTCATTCCATTTCCATCTCTCTGTATCTGTATCTGTTTCTCTGTATCTCTGTAGCTGTATCTCTGTATCTGTAATTGTATCTCTGTATCTGAATCTGTAACTCTGTATCTGTCTCTGTATCTGAATCTGTTTCTCTGTATCTGTATCTCTGTATCTCTGTATCTCTGTATCTATATCTCTGTATCTGTATCTCGCTATCTGAATCTGTATCTCTGTATTTATATCTCTGTATCTGTATCTCTGTATCTGAATCGGTATCTGTATTTGTATCTGTATCTGTATCTGAATCTATATCTGTATATTTCTATCTGTATCTGTGTCTGTATCTGTATCTGTATATTTCTATCTGTATCTCTGTATCTGTATCTCTGTATCTCTGTATCTGTATGTCTGTATCTGTATCTGTGTATCTGTATCGGTATATCTGTATCTGTATCTGTATCTCTGTATCTGTATCTCTGTATCTGTATGTCTGTATCTGTATCTGTATCTGTATCTGTATCTCTGTATATTTATGTCTGTATCTGTATCTCTGTATATCTGTATCTGTATCTCTGTATCTGAATCTGTATCTGTATCTTCATCTGTATCTGTATCTGTGTCTGTATCTGTATCTGTATATCTGTATCTTAATCTGTATCTGTATCTCTGTATCTGTATCTCTGTATCGGTATCTGTATCTCTGTATCTCTGTATCTGTATCTGTATCTCTGTATCTGAATCTGTTTATCTGTATCTATGTATCTGTATCTCTGTATCTGTATCTGTATCTGTATCTCTGTATCTGTATATGTATCTCTGTATCTGTATCTCTGTATCTGTATCTCTCTCTGTATCTGTATCTGTATCTCTGGGTCTGTATATCTGTATCTGTATATCTGTATCTGTATCTCTGTATCTGTATCTCTGTATCTGTATCTCTCTCTGTATCTGTATCTGTATCTCTGTATCTGTATCTGTATCTCTGTATCTGTATATGTGTATCTGTATCTGTATCTCTGTATCTGTATCTGGATCTGTATCTCTGTGTCTGTATATCTGTATCTGTATCTCTGTATCTGTATCTCTATATCTGTATCTCTGTATCTGTATATGTATCTGTATCTGTATCTCTATATCTGTATCTCTGTATCTGTATATGTATCTGTATCTGTATCTCTGTATCTGTATCTCTGTATCTGTATATGTATCTGTATCTCTGTATCTGTATCTGTATCTGTATCTGTATCTGTATCTCTGTATCTCTGTATCTGTATCTGTATCTGTATCTGTATCTCTGTATCTCTGTATCTGTATCTGTTCTCTGTATCTGTATCTCTGTGTCTGTATCTCTGCATCTGTATCTGTATCTCTGTATCTGTATCTCTGTATCTGTATGTCTGTATCTGTATCTCTGTATATTTATGTATGTATATTTATGTCTGTATCTGTATCTGTATCTCTGTATCTGAATCTGTATCTGTATCTTCATCTGTATCTGTATCTATATCTGTATATCTGTATCTATATCTCTGTATCTGTATCTCTGTATCTCTGTATCTGTATCTCTGTATCTGTATCTCTCTCTGTATCTGTATCTGTATCTCTGTATCTGTATCTGTATCTGTATCTGTATCTCTGTGTCTGTATCTGTATCTCTGTATCTGTATATGTGTATCTGGTATCTATATCTCTGTATCTGGATCTCTATCTGTATCTGTATCTGTATCTCTGTGTCTGTATATCTGCATCTGTATCTGTATCTCTGTATCTGTATATCTGTATCTGTTTCTCTGTATCTGTATCTCTGTATCTGTATCTCTGTATCTGTATCACTGTATCTGTATCTCTGTATCTGTATCTCTCTCTGTATCTGTATCTGTATCTCTGTATCTGTATCTGTATCTCTGTGTCTGTATCTGTATCTCTGTATCTGTATCCGTATCTCGTCTGTATCTGTATCTCTGTATCTCTGTATCTGTATCTCTGTATCTCTGTATCTCTATCTCTGTATCTGTATCTGTATCTCGTCTGTATCTGTATCTCTGTATCTCTGTATCTGTATCTGTATCTCTGTATCTGTAGCTGTATCTATATCTCTGTATCTCTGTATCTCTGTATCTGTATCTCTGTATCTCTGTATCTGTATCTCTGTATCTCTGTATCTGTAGCTGTATCTATATCTCTGTATCTGTATCTCTGTATCTTTATCTGTATCTCTGTATCTGTATCTCTGTATCTGTATCTGTATCTCTGTATCTGTATCTCTCTCTGTATCTGTATCTGTATCTGTATCTCTGTGTCTGTATCTGTATCTCTGTATCTGTATCTGTATCTCGTCTGTATCTGTATCTGTATCTCTGTATCTCTGTATCTGTATCTGTATCTCTGTATCTGTAGCTGTATCTATATCTCTGTATCTCTGTATCTCTGTATCTGTATCTCTGTATCTCTGTATCTGTATCTCTGTATCTGTAGCTGTATCTATATCTCTGTATCTATATCTCTGTATCTGTATCTGTATCTGGATCTCTATCTGGATCTGTATCTGGATCTGTATCTCTGTATCTGTATATGTATCTGTTTCTCTGTATCTGTATCTCTGTATCTGTATCTGTATCTCTGTATCTGTATATGTATCTGTTTCTCTGTATCTGTATCTCTGTATCTGTATCTGTATCTATATCTCTGTATCTGGATCTCTATCTGTATCTGGATCTGTATCTCTATGTCTGTATATCTGTATCTGTATCTGTATCTCTGTATCTGTATCTGTATCTATATCTCTGTATCTGGATCTCTATCTGTATCTGGATCTGTATCTCTGTATCTGTATCTCTGCATCTGTATCTGTATCTCTGTATCTGTATATGTATCTGTTTCTCTGTATCTGTATCTATGTATCTGTATCTCTGTATCGGTATCTCTGTATCTGTATCTCTGTATCTGTATCTCTGTATCTGCATCTCTGTATCTCTGTATCTGTATATCTGTATCTGTATCTCTGTATCTGAATTTGTTTCTCTGTATCTGTATCTGTATCTCTGTATATGTATCTGTTTCTGTATCTGAATCTCTGTATCTCTGTATCTTTGTATCTGTATCTGTGTATCTGTATATGTATCTCTGTATCTGAATCTGTATCTCTGTCTCTGTATCTGAATCTGTTTCTCTGTATCTGTATCTCTTTATCTGTATATCTGTATCTGTATCTCTGTATCTGCATCTCTGTATCTGTATCTGAATCTGTATCTCTCTCTCTCTCTCTATATATATATATATATATATATATATCTCCCTCTCTCTCTCTCCAATTAATTTAAATTGAACAGGTTTTATTGACATGGATAACATATACTTACATTGCCAAAACAAATGGAATAGACAATAAACAAATGTGAAATAAACAAAGGAAACATTAGTAAACATTACACTCACAAACATTTTTTAAAGAATATAGACATTTTCAAATGTCATATTAGTGTCTATGTACAGTGTTGTAACAATGTGTATGTAGTTGAAGTATAAAAGACAAAATAAATAAACACATAAATATAGGTTGTATTTACAATGTGGTTTGTTCTTCACTGGTTGTCCTTTTCTCATAGCAACTGGCCACAAATATTGCTGCTGTGATGGCACACTGTGGTATTTCGCCGAACAGATATGGGAGTTAATCAATGTTTGATTTGTTTTCAAATTCTTTGTGGCTCTATGTAATCTGTGGGAAATATATGTCCCTAATGTGGTCATACATTTGGCAAGAGGTTAGGAAGTGCAGCTCAGTTTCCGCCTCATTTTGAGGGCAGTGTGCACATAGCCTGTCTTCTTTCTCAATAGCAAGGCTATTCTCATGGGGTCAGTCAAAGTGGTCAGGTATCCTGCCACTGTTTACTCTCTGTTTCGGGACAAATAGCATTCTAGATTGCTCTGTTTTTTGGTTGATTGTTTACAGTGTGTAAAATGTTTCTGCTTTCTCATGATTTGGTTGGATCTAATTGTGTTTCTGTCCTGGGGAGCTGTGGGGTCTGTTTGTGTTTGTGAACAGAGCCCCAGGACCAGCTGGCTGAGGGAACTCTCCTCCAGGTTCATCTCTCTGTAGGTGAGGGCTCTGACTCTCCTCCAGGTCCATCTCTCTGTAGGTGAGGGCCCTGACTCTTCTCTAGGTTCATCTCTCTGTAGGTGAGGGCTCTGACTCTTCTCCAGGTTCATCTCTGTAGGTGAGGGCTCTGACTCTCCTCCAGGTTCATGTCTCTGTAGGTGAGGGCCCTGACTCTTCTCTAGGTTCATCTCTCTGTAGGTGAGGGCTCTGACTCTTCTCCAGGTTCATCTTTCTGGAGGTGATGGCTCTGAGGGGACTCTTCTCCAGGTTCATCTCTCTGTAGTTGAGGACTCTGACTCTCCTCCAGGTTCATCTCTCTGTAGGTGAGGGACCTGACTCTTTTCTAGGTTCATCTCTCTGTAGGTGAGGGCTCTGACTCTTCACCAGGTTCATCTCTCTGTAGGTGAAGACTCTGACTCTCCTCCAGGTTCATCTCTCTGTAGGTGAGGGCTCTGACTCTTCTCTAGGTTCATCTCTCTGTAGGTGAGGGCTCTGACTCTTCTCCAGGTTCATCTCTCTGTAGGTGAGGACTCTGACTCTCCTCCAGGTTCATCTCTCTAGGTGAGGCCTCTGACTCTTCTCTAGGTTCATCTCTCTGTAGGTGAGGACTCTGACTCTTCCCCCAGGTTCATCTCTCTGGAGGTGAGGGCTCTGAGGGGACTCTTCTCCAGGTTCATCTCTCTGTAGGTGAGGTCTCTGACTCTCCTCCAGGTTCATCTCTCTGTGGGTGAGTGCTCTGACTCTTCTCTAGGTTCATCTCTCTGTAGGTGAGGGCTCTGACTCTTCTCCAGGTTCATCTCTCTGTAGGTGAGGGCTCTGACTCTTCTCCGGGTTCATCTCTTTGGAGGTGATGGCTCCTAGGGGACTCTTCTCCAGGTTCATCTATCTGTAGGTGAGGGCTCTGACTCTCCTCCAGGTTCATCTCTCTGTTGTTGAGGACTCTGACTCTCCTCCAGGTACATCTCTCTGTAGGTGAGGGCCCTGACTCTTCTCTAGGTTCATCTCTCTGTAGGTGAGGGCTCTGACACTTCTCCAGGTTCATCTCTCTGTAGGTGAGGGCTCTGACTCTCCTCCAGGTTCATCTCTCTGTTGTTGAGGACTCTGACTCTTCTCTAGGTCCATCTCTCTGTAGGTGAGGGCTCTGACACTTCTCCAGGTTCATCTCTCTGTAGGTGAGGGCTCTGACTCTTCTCCAGGTTCATCTCTCTGTAGGTGATTGCTCTGACTCTTCTCCAGGTTCATCTCTCTGTAGGTGATGGCTTTGTGGTGGAATGTGTGGGCATAATTTCCATTTAAGTGGTTGTAGAATTTAACATATCTTTTCCGTATTTCGACACTAGTGGGTATAGTCCTAATTCCTCTCTGCATTGT
>NC_056446.1:36965164-36967664 GCF_018296145.1 Oncorhynchus tshawytscha
GGGGGAGGTAGAGGGAGGTGGGGGATGGGGAAGGTGGGGGGAGGTAGAGGGAGGAGGGGGAAGGTGGGGGAGGTAGAGGGGAGGAGGGGGAGATGGGGAAGGTGGGGGAGGTAGAGGGAGGAGGGGGAAGGTGGGGGAGGTAGAGGGAGGAGGGGGGTGGGGGGAGGTGGGGAAGGTGGGGGGAGGTGGGGGGAGATGGGGGAGATGGGGGAGGTGGGGGAGGTGGGGGAGGTGGGGAGATGGGGGAGGTGGGGGGGAGATGGGGAAGGTGGGGGAGGTGGGGGAGGTGGGGGGAGATGGGGGGGGGAGGTGGGGAGGTGGGGGAGATGGGGGAGGTGGGGGAGATGGGGAAGGTGGGGGAGGTGGGGGAGATGGGGAAGGTGGGGGAGGTGGGGGGAGATGGGGAAGGTGGGGGAGGTGGGGGAGATGGGGAGATGGGGAAGGTGGGGAGGTGGGGGGAGGTGGGGGAGGTGGGGAGATGGGGGGAGGTGGGGAGATGGGGAAGGTGGGGGAGGTGGGGGGGATGGGGGAGATGGGGAAGGTGGGGAGGTGGGGGGTGGGGGGAGATGGGGAAGGTGGGGGGGGGGGGGAGATGGGGAAGGTGGGGGAGGTGGGGGGAGATGGGGGAGATGGGGAAGGTGGGGGTGGGGGTGGGGGAGATGGGGAAGGTGGGGGGAGGTGGGGGAGATGGGGAAGGTGGGGGAGGTGGGGGAGATGGGGAAGGTGGGGAGGTGGGGGGGGGGAGATGGGGAAGGTGGGGGAGGTGGGGGAGATGGGGAAGGTGGGGGAGGTGGGGGGGGGAGATGGGGAAGGTGGGGGGAGGTGGGGGAGATGGGGAAGGTGGGGGGAGGTGGGGAGATGGGGAAGGTGGGGGAGGTGGGGGGAGATGGGGAAGGTGGGGGGGGAGGTGGGGTGGGGGATGGGGAAGGTGGGGGAGGTGGGGGAGATGGGGAAGGTGGGGAGGTGGGGGGAGATGGGGAAGGTGGGGGAGGTGGGGGAGAGGTGGGGGAAGGTGGGGAGGTGGGGGAGATGGGGAAGGTGGGGGAGGTGGGGGGGGAGGTGGGGGAGATGGGGAAGGTGGGGGAGGTGGGGGGAGATGGGGGGAGATGGGGAAGGTGGGGGAGGTGGGGGGAGATGGGGAAGGTGGGGGAGGTGGGGAGATGGGGAGATGGGGAGGTGGGGGAGGTGGGGAGATGGGGGAGATGGGGAAGGTGGGGAGGTGGGGGAGAGGTGGGGGAGGTGGGGGAGATGGGGGGTGGGGAGGTGGGGGGAGGTGGGGAGGTGGGGGAGATGGGGGAGGTGGGGGAGATGGGGAAGGTGGGGGGAGGTGGGGGGAGATGGGGGGGTGGGGGAGATGGGGAAGGTGGGGGAGGTGGGGGGAGATGGGGAAGGTGGGGGAGGTGGGGGAGATGGGGAAGGTGGGGGAGGTGGGGAGATGGGGGGAGATGGGGAAGGTGGGGGAGGTGGGGGAGATGGGGAAGGTGGGGGAGGTGGGGGGAGATGGGGAAGGTGGGGGAGGTGGGGGAGATGGGGAAGGTGGGGGAGGTGGGGGAGATGGGGAAGGTGGGGGAGGTGGGGGAGATGGGGGGTGATGGGGAAGGTGGGGGAGGTGGGGGAGGTGGGGGAGATGGGGAAGGTGGGGAAGATGGGGGAGATGGGGAAGGTGGGGGGGGAGGTGGGGGAGATGGGGAAGGTGGGGGAGGTGGGGGATGGGGAGATGGGGAAGATGTGGGGGAGGTGGGGAGATGGGGAAGGTGGGGGAGGTGGGGGAGATGGGGAAGGTGGGGGAGGTGGGGGAGATGGGGAAGGTGGGGGAGGTGGGGGAGATGGGGAAGGTGGGGGAGGTGGGGGGAGATGGGGAAGGTGGGGGAGGTGGGGGAGATGGGGAAGGTGGGGGAGGTGGGGGAGATGGGGAAGGTGGGGGAGGTGGGGGGATGGGGAAGGTGGGGGAGGTGGGGGAGATGGGGAAGGTGGGGAGGTGGGGGAGATGGGGAAGGTGGGGGAGGTGGGGGAGATGGGGAAGGTGGGGGAGGTGGGGGGAGATGGGGAAGGTGGGGGAGGTGGGGGAGATGGGGGAGATGGGGAAGGTGGGGGAGGTGGGGAGATGGGGAAGGTGGGGGAGGTGGGGGAGATGGGGGGGGATGGGGGAGATGGGGGAGGTGGGGGAGGTGGGGGATGAAGGGGGGAGGTGGGGGAGATGGGGAAGGTGGGGGAGGTGGGGGAGATGGGGAAGGTGGGGGAGGTGGGGGAGATGGGGAAGGTGGGGGAGGTGGGGGAGATGGGGGAGATGGGGAAGGTGGGGGAGGTGGGGGAGATGGGGAAGGTGGGGAGGTGGGGGAGATGGGGAAGGTGGGGGAGGTGGGGGGAGATGGGGAAGGTGGGGGAGGTGGGGGAGATGGGGAAGGTGGGGGAGGTGGGGGAGATGGGGAAGGTGGGGGAGGTGGGAGGTGGGGGAGGTGGGGAAGGTGGGGGGAGGTGGGGGAGGTGGGGGGGGAGGTGG
>NC_056446.1:36972664-36975164 GCF_018296145.1 Oncorhynchus tshawytscha
CTTTCTCTCTCTCTCTTCTTCTCTCCCCCTCTCTTCCCTCCTCTCTCTCACTCTCCCTCCCTCCCTCCCACCTCTCTCTCTCTCTCTCTCTCTCTCTCTCTCTCTCTCTCCCTCAACAACAGAACAGCCAGCCATGATGGCTTCCCTTCCCCTATCTCCTAATGGTGATGCCAAGGGGACCACAGGCTGCTCCTCCCCATCTCTCTATAATCACCGGGGCGATGCTCGGATGCCTCCCTCATTTGCATAATGCCATCTTGACACTTTCACTTCCGTCATCCATCACCGTCGGCGACCGCAAGTCCCTTCTTCCCACCGTACCCCCTTTCCGATCCTCAAGGCCTGCCTGCTCCGTCCCTCCCTCCTTCACTCCCCTCTTCTCCTCCTCTGCTCTCTCTGTCTTCCCTCTCTCTTCTCTCCCCTCTCTGATTGTGTCCTGTGTTTATCTGGCCAAGCACAAAAGATTGATTCCCTGCTGTCTGCCTGCCTTATGTTCAGCAGATAGGGATTTTCACCGAGTGATGAAGCACCCAGTCAGCTAATGATAAACAGAAAACATATATTCAAAAGGATGAGGAGAGGGACTGGGATGGTCTCTCTCTCTCTCTCTCTCTCTCTCTCTCTCTCTCTCACACGCGCACGTTCCCTCTCTCCCTGTCTTTCTCTTCCTTTTTCTCTCTCTTCCTACCTCCCTCTATCACTCCCTCTATCGCTCCCTCTATCTTTATCTCTCTCTATCCCTCTCCTCCTTTCTCTCCCTACATTCATCCCTCTCTTTCATTCCCTCTGCCATGTGAAGAGGGAGAAAGAGAGAGAGGGATGTCAGGTTAAGGAAGTGAACATATTCTACTGGGAGATCAATTTGAAACACAATTGTTTTCCTGTCACTCCTTTTTTGCCTTTTCTCTTGATTTGCTTCTGGAGGTAAAAAAAAACTAAGAAAGGTGGAGGGAATAAAGGGAGAAAGCAATTAAAATAAAACGGTCGGTGGTTTTGATGGCGGATCTTGTTTTGTTCTACTACATACGACTGTGTGAGAAGAGAACTGACAGTCCTTGCGTTTTAAGAGCATATCTTGGAGGATAAATAAAAGCATACAGGTGTAGATGTGACTGAGGTACAAGAGGAGGTTCGTTTTTTGGCATAGGGCCAAACCAAATGTAATAAAAAATGATTCAATTCATTAATTAATAACTAGGTCACAAACTCCTGTGTTTAACCTTTGACCACTTACAGTAAATAGTTGTAGCTTATAAATGTAGGCCTATGCTATGCCTGTAGCATGTTAGCATAAAAGCATAAAATCATATTCACTGTTCACACCGACTCGAACTAGCCCTTCGTACATCAGCTGATATCTCAAAGTTCTGTACAGAAACCCAGCCTAAAACCCCAAACAGCAAGCAATGCACGTGTAGAACCACGGTGGCTAGGAAAAACTCCCTAGAAAGGCCAAAACCTAGGAAGAAACATAGAGAGGAACCAGGCTATGTGGGGTGGCCAGTCCTCTTCTGGCTGTGCCGGGTGGAGATTATAACAGAACATGGCCAAGATGTTCAAATGTTCATAAATGACCAGCATGGTCCAATAATAATAAGGCAGAACAGTTGAAACTGGAGCAGCAGCACGGCCAGGTGGACTGGGCTGTTCACACTGTTATTGAACAGCTACCATGTCACTCACTCAACACACTGTGCTTTTTTAATAGGAATGCTCTCCGACAGTTTCTGACTTGATACATATAAATGCTTTACGATCTCACAAGAACCCTGCAGACCAAACTTCCCATGCTTTTGTTTACTAACGGCTACGTTATGCTTAGCATTTGAGCAAGTGCATTGTACATCTGCAAAGTTTCTCTTCTCCTCGATGACAAAATACCATTAGCTGCTGTCACATACAGGAGAAGAGAGATTATTTTATTTATTGAAATGAGATTGAAATGATAAATCTCCCACCCCCTGATAAAACAGAGAGACTCATAAACCTGGTGTGGGGGATAGGGATTAGACAGGATGAGAGAGAGAGTGAGAGAGAGAGACATGAAGAAAGAGAGAGAGAGAGAGAGATGAAGAGAGAGAGATGAAGAAGAGAGAGAGATGAAGAAAGCGAGAGTGTAAGAGAGAGATGGAGAGAGAGAGAGAGAGAGGGATGGAGAGAGACAGAGTGTAAGAGAGAGATGAAGAGAGAGAGAGAGAGAGAGAGAGAGATGGAGAGAGAGAGAGAGAGAGAGAGAGAGAGAGAGATGAAGAGAGAGAGAGAGAGATGAAGAAAGCGAGAGCGTAAGAGAGAGATGGAGAAAAAGAGAGAGAGAGATGGAGAAAGAGAGAGAGAGAGAGATGGAGAAAGAGAGAGAGAGAGAGAGAGAGAGAGAGGGGAATAAGAGAGAGAGAGAGGAGAGAGAGAGAGAGAGAGAGAGAGAGAGAGAGAGAGAGAGAGAGAGAGAGAGAGAGAGAGAGATAGATAGATAGATAGAGAGAGGGAGGGAGATGAAGCAAAA